>NC_057805.1:423517271-423597858 GCF_018294505.1 Triticum aestivum | reverse complement strand
TTAATAAAACTACTTTATTTTACTATATATAGAAGTAGTTTATTTTTAGTAAGTACTACTTTATTTTATTTATAGTAAGTGCTTAGTAGTTGAACTAGTTGATTTAATAAAACTACTTTATTTTACTATATATAGAAGTAGTTTATTTTTAGTAAGTACTACTTTATTTTATTTATAGTAAGTGCTTAATTAGTAGTTGAACTAGTTGATTTAATAAAACTACTTTATTTTACTATAGAAGTAGTTTATTTTTAGCAAGAAAAATAATAGAACTAGTTTATTTTTTAGTTCAAGCAATTATTCCCGCATCGACGTCGACGATGCCTATCCCGGATCCTCGTCGTCGACTCGGCGGAGGAGGCCGGCTTGATCAGAGGGACCATGTCCGGGACTGGGCTCCGCCGGGATGGTATTGGGAGGTGCTACCTTCCGGGGGGCGTAGGTTCGTGAGGAGCCAGCCCGTCGTTGACCTAATCCTTGTTTGGTGGCGGTCGCGTGGGCCAGTGACGGTGCCTAGGCTTCCGGACACCGCGGAGGTGGTACGTCACCGTGTCAGCGAGGAGGATGAGCACGTCCGTCGCTACATGGTTGCGTTGGAGGGCAGGTTCGACAATACCTGGCAGGTTCTTCAGGGATCTCACTGGAGCTATGATCCTGTGATGGTTCCTTCCCTTTGGGTGTCCACCGCCCGCGCTGATACCCGTCGGGCGCTACGGTTCTAGTTGTACTAGCGATGCTATATATATGTATGATAGTATTCGAGGAGTATTAGTGATAATATTCGACGATGTACGGACGGAAGAGATGATGTAGTTTTGCTTATAGTTGAATGCATGCTAATTTGAATACTACTTTATTTTACGATTTGGTTTTGCTTATTGAATGCTCAAATTGGAAAACTACTCCTACTTTGAATGCTAAAATTGGAGAGGACTATGCAAGGCGTATGCATATGATTAGTTGATATCTTATAGGGTTTTTGTTGTTGCAGAAATCTAGGAGCCCCCCTCCATCATCCCCGCCGTCGTCCCCGTCACCGACCCCCTCCGACCTCGAGGTGAGACCAGCCAAATCCTTTTTTAGAAAGATAATTAAACGATATTTCGGGTTGACTTTAAGTCTGTCGAGTCTCCACCATATATGAGAGGACGAAGAATCCCGACTGTTGTCGTGGGGTAGCTTCTCCTTCGTTCCCGTGTGCTAGACAATTTGGTGTAATGCACTCGGGAACGAAAGGAGGATCTACCATCACCGACGGTCACAAATGTCAGAGAGGAATCAGTAAGGGAGAGTTCCACCATATATATATGAGAGGACGAAGAATCCCGACTGTTGTCGTGGGGGTCGCTTCTCCTTCGTTCCCGTGTGCTAGACATTTTGGTGTAATGCACTCGGGGACAAATGGAGGAGCAACCATCACCAACGGTCGAATGTATACACCACGTGAGCTGAGAGTTTTCAAGAAAAGACTCGACAGACCGATAGTCAACCCGTGATGAATAATAATGATCTAATTTAGTTTTTGTAGTACATATATTTAATTGTACAAGTTTAATCTTTGAATTATGAACGTAGGAAATGTCATCATCGGACAACGAAAGTCTCCCGGGGGAGTGCGGCTGGTGCCACGACGATCGAGGTTTGTGCGACAGGCCTCACCTAGACGATGATCGGCGCTTCAGCATTAAGCTCGAGGAGACCTTCGATGTTGAAACGGTACGCAACGGCGACAAGTGTTTTTTTCGTAATTAAGCATGACTTCAACTATTTGAACGTGTAATTTTCATCTTTTACAATTCGAGTATAGCTTATCCCATGCCATGCAAGACGCTATGTCTTGGACAGGATGGATTTTGAATACCATGAAAATTTTGAAACGAAGAAAATTCACCTAAGGACCCATCATGATGTGGATTTTGAAGTAAATCTGTATAATGCTGAGAGCGTAACCCATTTTGGTTGCAAAAATTGGGAAGCATTTTGCAAGATGTATGGTTTTGATGAGGGTATGCTTGTCACCATGGATCTTGGTGATCCTGACATCGACCAAGACAATATGGACATTTGGGTCCTTGTTGATACGCCTCCAGTTCTACTGCTATGTGAGTTTCTCAAACATAGTTAATTATTAACTAATTTATATTGCTCATTTCAAAATAGTTGACAACTTATTTTGATTGTTCAAACAATGTGCGGAACATGGTAGACAAAACCCACTACACCGATGGCTCCGAGTTAACTTATCAGGAGAAAAATCACCTGGTCGGATTTTGTACTGATCTTGAGAATTACAATATCTACAATCAAACTCCTCAACATTATGGTCAATGCGTGCCACTAGTGCACGTGTTGAACTACGGTAACTACCATGGAGATACCCTGGTAAGATTTTTTACTATTACGACATCCGTGCATCTTTTGCATACTTCTAAAACTAGTACATCATTGCTAACTATGAAGTTATTACTATGTTTTTCAACAGAGAATCCCAGAGGATTGTGTGCCTCATTTGATGTATCAGAATGGCAGCCTTCGTGTTTTGAACATATATCCAGGTCATCCTACGAATCTCAACTGTCCATACCGGATTTCTAAAAGAAGTGGAGACATGCTAATCAGAGAATGGAAAAAATGTATGGACAGTCGTAAGGAGGTTCTTGGAAGCAAAAGGAAGCGTCGCGCAAGAATTGGAGACAGGATGATCTCCATTCTTCGTAATGGAGAGTCAGGGTCTATATTGTTTTATGCTATTTTACCTTAAATAGGGTATTTAGGTCCTGCCTAATACTGATGATCATGTGCTAAGAACAATTAAGTAGGGTTGGTTCGATGACTATCAGGATGATGATCGTATGACTTGTTATTAATAACGAGTAGAAGTTGTATGATGATGATTAGTAGGACTTGTTATTATGATGATGCATGATGCGAGCATGAAGAGTTATTATATATCTGTGGGTGAAATGAACATGGATTGGATTGAAGTGAAGGCAACATGCATGTGGTGCATGTCGAAAGTAGTACAATCCAAACTTGATCAAGTTAGGATTAGTATTACTTTCGACATGCACCACATGTTGCCTCACTTCAATCTAAGTCATGTTTAGGCATAGCAGTAGCAGTAGCACGGAGATAAGAGAGGACACATCTCTCTATTAGCTACCTATAACAACCTAAATTAACCCCCAAAACCCCTAAACCACCTCCTTTAAAAAAAACACCCCCTAAAATGCTGACGCGTGGAAGCTTATTGGTCCCGGTTGGTCCTACCAACCGGGACCAAAGGCCCTCCTGCCTAGGCTCGCCGGAGCGGCCACGTGGAGGCCCATCTGTCCTGGTTGGTATAAGAACCGGGACTAAAGGCCTAGGGCATTAGTAACGACCCTTTAGTCCCGGTTCCCCAACCGGGACAGATGGGCCTTATGAACCGGGACAAATGGCCATTTTTCTACTAGTGCAATTAATAGGAAATAATAAAGAGAGAGAGGTTTTCACATACTAGATACATTATAGGCGGTTTTGCAGAGGTGCCAGAGCTCGACGCTAAAACAGAGATGAAAATAATTTTGAGAGGTATGCTTTCATTGTCAACATAACGACCAAGAGTTCCCAATATCTTCCATACTAGATACATTATAGGCGGTTCCCACGGAGAAAGGTAAAGTTTTTACTCCCCCTCCACCAACATTCACACTCCATGGCTTGTCCGAAACAACGGGTGTTGTCCAACTTTCAAAATTCCTGGGGGAGTTTTGTTTAAATTATTTGCGAGTTTGTTTTTGATCTTTTGATCATAGGACTAGGCATCCCAGTTACCAGCCATTTTCTCGTGAATGATGAGCGGAGTCCACTCATCGTGAGAATAACCCACCTAGCATGGAAGATACTGACAGCCCCTAGTCGCTACATGAGCGATTCGGGCATACAAAACAGATTATTATTTGAAGGTTTAGAGTTTGGCACGTGCAAATTTACATGGAACGGCAGGTAAATACCGCATATAGGTAGATATGACGGACACTCATGGAAGAAACTTGGTTCAAGGAATTTGGATGCTCAAGCAGTATTCCTGCTTAGTACAGATATTTTGGCTAGCAAAGGATTCTAAATAGCAAGCACCACATGTTAGAGGATCCATAACAATATAACTTCTATACAAATATATCCAAGCATAACTCATTATGTTGTCTTCCTTGTCCAACTTCAACTAATTTGCTCAGGTTTGAAAATAATTAATGGGGCTCACAATCATAGAAGATGTCCAAGATAGTATATTTATATGTGAAATCTCTCTTCCTTTAATATTCTTTCATGAATTGTTCAAGTGACCAATACAATGTTTGCTAACCTTCAAAAAATTTACCACCTCTACTTCTTATATGTGAGGGCATTACTCCCCATGGGAAAGGCATATGAAACGTATATAATTTCAGATTTATGACATTCAAATCATTCAACCATTTACTCACAGGATATAAGTGAAGCACACGAGTAAATGACAAACTACTCCAAAAAGATATAGGTGAAGATCAACGAGTAGTTAAATAATTATGTAGCTTTGTGAAGACTCTCTCTTTTAATAATTTAAGATCTTAGTATTTTATTAAAATAGCAAGCAAAGCTAAAGAAAATAAAACGACGCTCCAAGCAAAACACATATCATGTGGTGAATAAAAATATAGCTCCAAGTAAAGTTACCGATGAACGAAGACGAAAGAGGGGATGCCATCCGGGGCATCCCCAAGCTTAGGCTCTTGGTTGTCCTTGAATATTACCTTGGGGTGCCTTGGGCATCCCCAAGCTTAGGCTCTTGCCACTCCTTATTCCAAAGTCCATCGAATCTCTACCCAAAACTTGAAAACTTCACAACACAAAACTCAACAGAAAACTCGTAAGCTCCGTTAGCGAAAGAAAACAAAAAACCACTTCAAGGTACTGTAATGAACTCATTATTTATTTTTATTGGTGTTAAATCTATTGTATTCCAACTTCTCTATGGTTCATAAACTATTTTACTAACCATAGATTCATCAAAATAAGCAAACAACACACGAAAAACAGAATCTGTCAAAAACAGAATAGTCTGTAGTAATCTATAACTAATGCAAACTTCTGGAACTCAAAACTTCTACCAAAATAGGAAGACCTAGATAATTTGTTTATTGATCTGCTGCAATTGTAATCAGTATTTTATCACGTTATGGTGATTTTTAACAATTGTTTTCGTGAACAGAAAGTTTCTGAAATTTTCAGCAAGATCAAATAACTATCATCCAAGAAGATCCTATAGGTCTTACTTGGCACAAACACTAATTAAAACATAAAACTACATCTAACCAGAGGCTAGATCAAAAATTTATTACTAAACAAATTGGGTTGCCTCCCAACAAGCGCTAACGTTTAACGCCCCTAGCTAGGCATGATGATTTCAGTGATGCTCACATAAAAGATAAGAATTGAAACATAAAGAGAGCATCATGAAGAATATGACTAGCACATTTAAGTCTAACCCACTTCCTATGCATAGGGATTTTGTGAACAAACAACTTATGGGAACAATAATCAACTAGCATAGGAAGGCAAAACAAGCATAACTTCAAAATTTTAAGCACATAGAGAGGAAACTTGATATTATTGCAATTCCTACAAGCATATATTCCTCCCTCATAATAATTTTCAGTAGCATCATGAATGAATTCAACAATATAACAATCACATAAAGCATTCTTTTCATGATCTTCAAGCATAGAAAATTTACTACTCTCCACATAAGCAAAATTCTTCTCATTCGGAATAGTGGGAGTATCATAAGTAACTCGAATACTATAAATTGTTTCCATATTAAAAGAGTAATGTTCAGAAAAAGGGTAATCATAATCATGACAAGTTTTATAAATATAATCATCACTACTTTTTATAGCATAAGTTTCATCACAATAATCGTCATAAGTAGCAACTTTGTTCTCATCATAATCAATTGAAACCTCTTCCGAAATAGTGGATTCATCACTAAATAAAGTCATGACCTCTGCAAATCCACTTTCATAATTATCATAATAAGATTCAACATCCTCCAAAATAGTGGGATCATTACTTCCTAAAGTGGACACTCTTCCAAACCCACTTTCATCAATATAATCATCATAAGTAGGAGGCATGCTATCATCATTATAAATTTGCACATCAAAACTTGGGAGAATAAAAACATCATCTTCATTAAACATAGCATCCCCAAACTTGGGACAAACATTAATTTCACCAAATATATTCTCAAACATGTCATTCTCATCAAACATAGCATCCCCAAGCTTGGGCTTTTTCATATCATAAGCATAATCACTCTCATCATTAATAGTATGGATAGCACCAATAGTATAGCAATTATCATCATCACAAGGAGTAATAGGAGCAACATCATTTGGGAGGGATACCTGATGTCTACTATGCAACCTTCTTCTTGTAGACGTTGTTGGGCCTCCAAGTGCAGAGGTTTGTAGGACAGTACCAAATTTCCCTCAAGTGGATGACCTAAGGTTTATCAATCCGTGGGAGGCGTAGGATGAAGATGGTCTCTCTCAAGCAACCCTGCAACCAAATAACAAAGAGTCTCTTGTGTCCCCAACACACCCAATACAATGGTAAATTGTATAGGTGCACTAGTTCGGCGAAGAGATGGTGATACAAGTGCAATATGGATTGTAGATATAGGTTTTTTAATCTGAAAATATAAAAATAGCAATGTAACTAATGATAAAAGTGAGCACAAACAGTATTGCAATGCGTTGAAACAAGGCCTAGGGTTCATACTTTCACTAGTGCAAGTTCTCTCAACAATAATAAAATAATTAGATCATATAAATATCCCTCAACATGCAACAAAGAGTCACTCCAAAGTCACTAATAGCGGAGAACAAACGAAGAGATTATGGTAGGGTACGAAACCACCTCCAAGTTATTCTTTCTGATCAATCTATTCAAGAGTCCGTAGTAAAATAACACAAAGCTATTCTTTCCGTTCTTCTATCATAGAGTTCGTACGAGAATAACACCTTAAGACACAAATCAACCAAAACCCTAATGTCACCTAGATACTCCAATGTCACCTCAAGTATCCGTGGGCATGATTATATGATATGCATCACACAATCTCAGATTCATCTATTCAAACCAACACAAAGTACTTCAAAGAGTGCCCCAAAGTTTCTACTGGAGAGTCAAGACAAAAACGTGTGCCAACCCCTATGCATAGGTTCATGGGCGGAACCCGCAAGTTGATCACCAAAACATACATCAAGTGGATCAATAGAATACCCCATTGTCACCACGGGTATCCCACGCAAGACATACATCAAGTGTTCTCAAATCCTTAAAGACTCAATCCGATAAGATAACTTCAAAGGGAAAACCCAATCCATTACAAGAGAGTAGAGGGGGAGAAACATCTTAAGATCCAACTATAATAGCAAAGCTCGAGATACATCAAGATCGTATCACCTCAAGAACACGAGAGAGAGAGATCAAACACATAGCTACTGGTACATACCCTCAGCCCCGAGGGTGAACTACTCCCTCCTCGTCATGGAGAGCGCCGGGATGATGAAGATGGCCACCGGTGAGGGATCCCCCTCCGGCAGGGTGCCGGAACAGGGTCCCGATTGGTTTTTGATGGCTACAGAGGCTTGCGGCAGCGGAACTCCCGATCTATTCTGTTCCCCGAAGGTTTTAGGGTATATGGGTATATATAGGCGAAAGAAGTCGGTAAGGGGAGCCACGAGGGGCCCCCGAGGGTGGAGGGCGCGCCCAGGGGGGTGGGCACGCCCCCCTGCCTCGTGCTCTCCTCGTTGATCCCCTGACGTGCACTCCAAGTCTCCTGTATTGCTTTCTTTCCAAAAAATAACTTTTCCGAAGGTTTCATTCCGTTTGGACTTCGTTTGATATTCCTTTTCTGTGAAACGCTGAAATAAGGGAAAAACAGAAACTGGCACTGGGCTCTGGGTCAAGAGGTTAGTCCCAAAAGTAATATAAAAGTGCATAGTAAAGCCCATTAAACATCCAAGATGGATAATATAATAGCATGAATACTTCATAAATTATAGATACGTTGGAGACGTATCAGCATCCCCAAGCTTAATTCATGCTCGTCCTCGAGTAGGTAAATGATAAAAGAAATAATTTATGAAGTGTGAATGCTAGCAGGTGCATAAGTTTGATCAATGATAATTTCAATCACCTTTTCTAGCATCATTATATGTCATAACAGTAGCTCATCTCATAAAAAAAATCATGATCAAGTAACAAGCTATTCACATGTTAAAGCATAGACCATAAACTTTCTTGAAAACTAACAAACCGTGTTATTAGTCATCAAACAATTACAATTCATCTTATTTTCAGGAAGAGTCTATGTCAGAGCTTTGATTTAGCAAATCCCACATACTCAACTATCATATAGTCTTCCATGATTGCTACCACTCAAAGCATATTTTTAGAACAAATAGCATCCATCGAACACAGAGAAAGATACGGGCTTAATGTTTCGCCTCCCAACTTATTTATCATATAGATAATTGTCAACAATAATAATTCATGATCAAATATATTTGAATGGCCATATATGCTCACATCTTTCCATCACATGATGCTTGCCAACTAAAGAGTAGGTTGGAATGAGGAGGAATACTACTGACTCTTGCATAAAAGTATAGGATAGGCCCTTCGCAGAGGGAAGCAGGGATTTGCAGAGGTGCTAGAGCTCGAAGCAAAAACAGAGATGAAAACAATTTTGAGAGGTACGCTTTCATTGTCAACATAACGACCAAGAGTTCCCAATATCTTCCATACTAGATACATCATAGGCGGTTGCCACGCAGAAAGGTAAAGTTTTTACTCCCCCTCCACCAACATTCACACTCCACGGCTTGTCCGAAACAACGGGTGTCGTCCAACTATCAATATTCCTGGGGGAGTTTTGTTTAAATTATTTGCGAATTTGTTTTTGATCTTTTGATCATAGGACTGGGCATCCCGGTTACCAGCCATTTTCTCGTGAATGATGAGCGGAGTCCACTCATCGTGAGAATAACCCACCTAGCATGGAAGATACTGACAGCCCCTAGTTGCTACATGAGCGATTCGAGCATACAAAACAGATTATTATTTGAAGGTTTAGAGTTTGGCACATGCAAATTTACTTGGAACGGCAGGTAAATACCGCATATAGGTAGATATGGTGGACACTCATGGAAGAAACTTGGTTCAAGGAATTTGGATGCACAATCAGTATTCCCGCTTAGTACAGACATTTTGTCTAGCAAAGGATTCTAAATAGCAAGCACCACATGTTAGAGGATCCATAACAATATAACTTATACAAATATACCCAAACATAACTCATTAAGTTGTCTTCCTTGTCCAACTTCAACTAATTTGCTCAGGTTTGAAAATAATTAATGGGGCTCACAATCATAGAAGATGTCCAAGATAGTATATTTATATGTGAAATCTCTCTTCCTTCAATATTCTTTCATGAATTGTTCAAGTGACCAATACAATGTTTGCTAACCTTCAATAAATTTACCACCTCTACTTCTTATATGTGAAGGCATTACTCCCCATGGGAAAGGCATATGAAACATATATAATTTCAGATTTATGACATTCAAATCATTCAACCATTTACTCATAGGATATAAGTGAAGCACACGAGTAAATGACAAACTACTCCAAAAAGATATAACTGAAGATCAATGAGTAGTTAAATAATTATGTAGCTATGTGAAGACTCTCTCTCATTTAAGAATTTCAGATCTTGGTATTTTATTCATACAGCAAGGAAAACAAAATAAAACAACATTTCAAGGATAGCACTCATCATGTGAAGAAGCAAAAACTTAGGCTCAACCGACACTAACCGATAATTGTTGAAGAAGAAAGGTGGGATGCCTACCGGGGCATCCCCAAGCTTAGATGCTTGAGACTTCTTGAAATATTATCTTGGGATGCCTTGGGCATCCCCAAGCTTGAACATTTGCTTCTCCTTAATCCCTTTCATATCATGGTTTCCTAAATCTCGAAAGCTTCATCCACACCAAACTCAACAAGGACTCGTGAGATAAGTTAGTATAAACCAATGCAAAAACCTTATCATACTATACTGTAGCAAATCACTGAAATTATTATTCAACATTGCATACTAAATGTCTCTGCATATTTAATAGCCCTATCCTCAAATATAATCATTAAAGAAGCAAACATATGCAAACAATGCAAACATAACAGCAATCTGCCTAAACAGGACAGTCTGTAAAGAATGCAGCAAGATCCATACTTCCCAAGCTTAAAAATTATTAAATAAAATTCCCACTGTAGTAAATTTATCATATCTTATTATGCAAAAGGTTTCAAAATTTTATCACATTCTGACTTTTCTAGGGAATTTTTGCAACAGCGGTAAACTTTCTGTTTTCCAACAGCAACATGTATACTTGCAAAATAAGCATGGTAAAAGCTATCCTTGACATTTTTATTGAAACTAGAGATGCAAAACATTATTCTAAATAACAGCAAGCAAATCTAAAGAAAATAAAATGACGCTCCAAGCAAAACACATATCATGTGGTGAATAAAAATATAGCTCCAAGTAAAGTTACCGATGAACGAAGACGAAAGAGGGGATGCCATCCGGGGCATCCCCAAGCTTAGGCTCTTGGTTGTCCTTGAATATTACCTTGGGGTGCCTTGGGCATCCCCAAGCTTAGGCTCTTGCCACTCCTTATTCCAAAGTCCATCGAATCTCTACCCAAAACTTGAAAACTTCACAACACAAAACTCAACAGAAAACTCGTAAGCTCCGTTAGCGAAAGAAAACAAAAAACCACTTCAAGGTACTGTAATGAACTCATTATTTATTTTTATTGGTGTTAAATCTATTGTATTCCAACTTCTCTATGGTTTATAAACTATTTTACTAGCCATAGATTCATCAAAATAAGCAAACAACACACGAAAAACAGAATCTGTCAAAAACAGAACAGTCTGTAGTAATCTGTAACTAACGCAAACTTCTGGAACTCAAAAACTTCTACCAAATTAGGAAGACCTAGATAATTTGATTATTGATCTACTTCAATTGGAATCAGTATTTTATCACTTTCTGGTGATTTTAAACAATTGTTTTCGTGAACAGAAAGTTTCTGGAATTTTCAGCAAGATCAAATAACTATCATCCAAGAAGATCCTATAGGTCTTACTTGGCACAGACACTAATTAAAACATAAAACCGCATCTAACCAGAGGCTAGATGGATTATTTATTCCTAAACAGAACAAAAAAAGCAAGAAACTAAAATAAAATTGGGTTGCCTCCCAACAAGCGATTACGTTTAACGCCCCTAGCTAGGCATGATGATTTCAACGATGCTCACATAAAAGATAAGAATTGAAACATAAAGAGAGCATCATGAAGAATATGACTAGCACATTTAAGTCTAACCCACTTCCTATGCATAGGGATTTTGTGAGCAAACAACTTATGGGAACAAGAATCAACTTTCATAGGAAGGTAAAACAAGCATAACTTCAAGATTTTAAGCACATAGAGAGGAAACTTGATATTATTGCAATATGTAGAAGCATATGATCCTCTCTCATAATAATTTTCAGTAGCATCATGAATGAATTCAACCATATAACCAGCACATAAAGCATTCTTTTCATGATCTACTAGCATAGAATTTTTATTACTCTCCACATAAGCAAATTTATTCTCATCAATAGTAGTGGGAGCAAACTCAACAAAATAACTATCATGTAAAGCATAATCCAATTGAAAATTAAAATCATGATGACAAGTTTCATGGTTATCTTTATTCTTTATAGCATACGTGTCATCACAATAATCATCATAAATAGGAGGCATGCTTTCATCATAATAAATTTGCTCATCAAAGTACTTCAAAGAGTGCCCCAAAGTTTCTACTGGAGAGTCAAGACGAAAACGTGTGCCAACCCCTATGCATAGGTTCATGGGCGGAACCCGCAAGTTGATCACCAAAACATACATCAAGTGGATCAATAGAACACCCCATTGTCACCACGGGTATCCCACGCAAGACATACATCAAGTGTTCTCAAATCCTTAAAGACTCAATCCGATAAGATAACTTCAAAGGGAAAACTCAATCCATTACAAGAGAGTAGAGGGGGAGAAACATCATAAGATCCAACTATAATAGCAAAGCTCGCGATACATCAAGATCGTATCACCTCAAGAACACGAGAGAGAGAGAGAGAGAGATCAAACACATAGCTACTGGTACATACCCTCAGCCCCGAGGGTGAACTACTCCCTCCTCGTCATGGAGAGCGCCGGGATGATGAAGATGGCCACCGGTGAGGGATCCCCCCTCCGGCAGGGTGCCGGAACAGGGTTTCGATTGGTTTTTGGTGGCTACAGAGGCCTGCGGCGGCGGAACTCCCGATCTATTCTGTTCCCCAAAGGTTTTAGGGTATATGGGTATATATAGGTGAAAGAAGTCGGTAAGGGGAGCCACGAGGGGCCCACGAGGGTGGAGGGCGCGCCCAGGGGGTGGGCGCACCCCCCTGCCTCGTGCTCTCCTCGTTGATCCCCTGACGTGCACTCCAAGTCTCCTGTATTGCTTTCTTTCCAAAAATAACTTTTCTGAAGGTTTCATTCCGTTTGGACTCCGTTTGATATTCCTTTTCTGCGAAACACTGAAACAAGGGGAAAAACAGAAATTGACACTGGGCTCTAGGTCAATAGGTTAGTCCCAAAAGTAATATAAAAGTGCATAGTAAAGCTTATTAAACTTCCAAGATGGATAATATAATAGCATGAATACTTCATAAATTATAGATACGTTGGAGACGTATCAATACCTTTCTACCTTTGCTTCTCCGTCTTTTCTTTTTCTTTTTCACCTCATGTGTGGGTTTAACCCTCTTTTTTAAGCTCCTTATTGATGAGATTGGTTGGATAGAAGGCTCCTCCTTGTTACCTGATTCATCATAGGAAATAATAGGAGGATATTGGGAAGCCTCTTCCCTTTCATTAGTATTCTCTTCATCTTCTATTTGCTTTCTTTTCTTTATGTAATTGGCAATATAGGGATTTTCAATGCAATTCACCGCACAATACATATAAATTTCCTCTAGATCAAAATTAAGAACTCTATCAAGGGCAAATTCTGGAATAACCTTAGTTATACGTTTCATTTCTTCATAACCCAAGAGCAAACTAAGTTCAGTATGATGTGCAAGGGAAATCAAGTCATCACAATTTTTGGACACGATACGATCATGAACCAATTTGCATTGGGTACTCAAATGATCACGTTCATTGCAAAGTTCACAAGTACGGCTAAGAAAGTTTAAATTTTCAGCACAAACATCTAGCCTTTCTTGAACCATTTAGTTTCCAAATACTTATGCCTCTTGCAAAATCTATTTTCCCTATTTGGTATGTACTTACAAACTCTATGCACTCCACAAAAGTCGACATGCTTATAAGAGATATTCTCATCATGACTAGTGCAATCATCATTAGTACTATGGATATTCAAGGATTTCATACTAACAACATTGAAATCATGCTCATCATTCAAAGATTTAGTGCCAAACATTTTATAGATTTCTTCTCCTAGCACTTGAGCACAATTCTCCTTTCCATCATTCTCACGAAAGATTTTAAAAAGATGAAGCGTATGAGACAAACTCAATTCCATTTTTTTGTAGTTTTCTTTTATAAACTAAACTAGTGATAAAACAAGAAAAAAATGATTCAATTGCAAGATCTAAAGATATACCTTCAAGCACTCACCTCCCCGGCAACGGCGCCAGAAAAGAGCTTGATGTCTACTACGCAACCTTCTTCTTGTAGACGTTGTTGGGCCTCCAAGTGCAGAGGTTTGTAGGACAGTATCAAATTTCCCTCAAGTGGATGACCTAAGGTTTATCAATCCATGGGAGGTGTAGGATGAAGATGGTCTCTCTCAAACAACCCTGCAACCAAATAACAAAGAGTCTCTTGTGTCCCCGACACACCCAATACAATGGTAAATTGTATAGGTGCACTAGTTCGGCGAAGAGATGGTGATACAAGTGCAATATGGATGGTAGATATATGTTTTTGTAATCTGAAAATATAAAAATAGCAAGGTAACTAATGATAAAAGTGAGCACAAACGGTATTGCAAAGCTAGGAAACAAGGCCTAGGGTTCATACTTTCACTAGTGCAAGTTCTCTCAACAATAACATAATTGGATCATATAACTATCCCTCAACATGCAACAAAGAGTCACTCCAAAGTCACTAATAGCAGAGAACAAACGAAGAGATTATGGTAGGGTACGAAACCACCTCAAAGTTATTCTTTCTGATCGATCTATTCAAGAGTCTGTAGTAAAATAACACGTAGCTATTCTTTCCGTTCGATCTATCATAGAGTTCGTACTAGAATAACACCTTAAGACAAAAATCAACCAAAACCCTAATGTCACCTAGATATTCCAATGTCACCTCAAGTATCCGTGGGTATGATTATACGATATGCATCACACAATCTCAGATTCATCTATTCAAACCAACACAAAGAACTTCAAAGAGTGCCCCAAAGTTTCTACCTGAGAGTCAAGACGAAAACGTGTGCCAACCCCTATGCATAGGTTCATGGGCGGAACCCGCAAGCTGATCACCAAAACATACATCAAGTAGATCACGTGAATATCCCATTGTCACCACAGATAAGCACGGCAAGACATACATCAAGTGTTCTCAAATCCTTAAATACTCAATCCGCCAAGACAACTTCAAAGGGAAAACTCAATCCATTACAAGAGAGTAGAGGGGGAGAAACATCATAAGATCCAACTATAATAGAAAAGCTCGCGATACATCAAGATCGTACCACCTCAAGAACACGAGAGAGAGAGAGATCAAACACATAGCTACTGGTACATACCCTCAGCCCCGAGGGTGAACTACTCCCTCCTCGTCATGGAGAGCGCCGGGATGATGAAGATGGCCACCGGTGAGGGATCCCCCTCCCACAGGGTGCCGAAACAGGGTCTCGATTGGTTTTTGGTGGCTACAGAGGCTTGCGGTGGTGGAACTCCCGATCTATTCTGCTCCCCGATGGTTTTAGGGTATATGGACATATATAGGCGAAAGAAGTCGGTCAAGGGAGCCACAAGGGGCCCACGAGGGTGGAGGGCGCGCCCAGGGGGTGGGTGCGCCCCCTGCCTCATGCCTTCCTCGTTGCTTCCCTTACGTATACTCCAAGTATTCTGGATTGCTTCCGTTCCAAAAATAACTCTCCCGAAGGTTTCATTCCGTTTGGACTCCGTTTGATATTGCTTTTCTGCGAAACACTGAAACAAGGAGAAAAACAGAAACTGGCACTGGGCTCTGGGTTAATAAGTTAGTCCCAAAAATAATATAAAAGTGTATAATAAAGCCCATTAAACATCCAAGATGGATAATATAATAGCATGAATACTTCATAAATTATAGATACGTTGGAGACGTATCACACGTGAAATTGGAGTTGGAGTTGGAAGTCGATGATTTAAAGGAGGAAATTGCTCTCCTCAACTACAATATTAAAAAGTTGAAGGCAAAATTGTCACCACCACCATCTTCTTCACCTCCGGAGAAACAGACATAAATACATGGGTATGGGCACTCCCCTTGGCAACTGCCAAGCTTGGGGGAGGTGCCCCGGTATTGTATCACCATCACACTTCTATCATTACCTTTTTCTTAGTTCTATCCTTTTGGTTATATCTTGATCTAGTATAATAAAGTTTAGTATGATCTAGCTTTGAGTTTTGTGTTGATCCTTATCTATGTAATCGAGTCCGTGAGCCATATATAATAAAGATTAGTCTTGAGTCAAGGGCTTGGTTATATTGCTATGATCTTGAGAGAAAAAAAAAGAATAAAAAGAAATAAAGAGATCATGTCGATCTTATGGAATGTAATGACTTCACATATAAAGAGTATGATGAATAAAGTTGTTGAGAGTTGACAAACTTAGTTTTGGTCATCGTTGCAATTAATAGGAAGTAATAAAGAGAGAGAGAGAGGTTTTCACATATAAATATACTATCTTGGACATCTTTTATGATTGTGAGCACTCATTAAAATATGACATGCTAAAAAGTTGATGTTGGACAAGGAAGACAACATAATGGGTTATGTTTTCTTATATCCGAAATAAACTATATTGTGATGGATCATCCAACATGTTGAGCTTGTCTTTCCCCCTCATGCTAGCCAAATTCTTTGCATCAAGTAGAGATACTACTTGTGCTTCTAAATATCCTTAAACCCAGTTTTGCCATGAGAGTCCACCATATCTACCTATGGATTGAGTAAGATCCTTCAAGTAAGTTGTCATTGCTGCAGGCAATAAAAAATTGCTCTCTAAATATGTATGATCTATTAGTGTGGAGAAAATAAGCTTTATACGAGCTTGTGATATGGAAGAAATAAAAGCGACAGACTGCATAATAAAGGTCCCTATCACAAGTGGCAATATAAAGTGATGTTCTTTTGCATTAAGATTTTGTGCATCTAACCATAAAAGCACATGACAACCTCTGCTTCCCTCTGCGAAGGGCCTATCTTTTATTTTTGTCTTATACCTTATACAAGAGTCATGGTGATCTTCACCTTTCCTTTTTACACTTTATCCTTTGGCAAGCACTATGTGTTGGAAAGATCCTGATATATATATATCCAATTGGATGCTGGGATCTTGCCTCCTCATACCTACCCCCCATTCTACTGTCAGTCTTAGAATCACGACAGGGGGCGCCCCCACCTTGGACGCCTCCTCCTCTCTCCCACTAAGGCCCATTAAGGCCCATGTACTCCCCGGGGGGTTTCGGTAACCCCCCCGGTACTCCGGAAAATGCCCGAACTCACCCGGAACCCTTCCGATGTCCAAACATAGCATTCCAATATATCGATCTTTATGTCTCGACCATTTCGAGACTCCTCGTCATGTCCGTGATCTCATCCGGGACTCCGAACAACCTTCGGTACATCAAAACACATAAATTCATAATACTGATCATCACCGAACGTTAAGCGTGCGGACCCTACGGGTTCGAGAACTATGTAGACATGACCGAGACTTGTCTCCGGTCAATAACCAATAGCGGAACCTGGATGCTCATATTGGTTCCTACATATTCTACGAAGATCTTTTATCGGTCAAACCGCATAACAACATACGTTGTTCCCTTTGTCATCGGTATGTTACTTGCCCGAGATTCGATCGTCGGTATCTCAATACCTAGTTCAATCTAGTTACCGACAAGTCTCTTTACTCATTCCGTAATGCATCATCCCGCAACTAACTCATTAGTCACATTGCTTGCAAGGCTTATAGTGATGTGCATTACCGAGAGGGCCCAGAGATACCTCTCCGACAATCGGAGTGACAAATCTTAATCTCGATCTATGCCATCTCAACAAACACCATCGGAGACACCTATAGAGCATCTTTATAATCACCCAGTTACGTTGTGACGTTTGATAGCACACAAAGTGTTCCTCCGGTATTCGGGGGTTGCATAATCTCATAGTCATAGGAACATGTATAAGTCATGAAGAAAGCAATAGCAACAATCTAAACGATCAAGTGCTAAGCTAACAGAATGGGTCAAGTCAATCACATCATTCTCTAATGATGTGATCCCGTTAATCAAATGAAAACTCATGTGTATGGTTAGGAAACTTAACCATCTTTGATTCAACGGGCTAGTCAAGTAGAGGCATACTAGTGACACTCTGTTTGTCTATGTATTCACACATGTACTAAGTTTCTAGTTAATACAATTCTAGCATGAATAATAAACATTTATCATGAAATAAGGAAATAAATAATAACTTTATTATTGCCTCTAGGGCATATTTCCTTCACTACCTATTGATGATAACTTTCCTGATGAACAATTAGCTGTCATAAATGCTTCTCGTACTGCCCCATGGTATGTTGATTATGCTAATTACATTGTTGCTAAATTCATACCACCTAGTTTCACATACCAGCAAAAAAAAGGTTTTCTATGATTTAAGACATTACTTCTGGGATGACCCACACCTTTATAAAGAAGGAGTAGATGGTGTTATTAGACATTGTGTACCTGAGCATGAACATGAACAGATCCTATGCAAGTGTCACTCCGAGGCTTATGGAGGACACCACGCTAGAGATACAACTGCACATAAGGTATTGCAATCCGGTTTTTATTGGCCCACTCTCTTCAAAGATGCTCGTAAGTTTGTCTTGTCTTGCGATGAATGTCAAAGAATTGGTAATATTGGTAGACGTCAAGAAATGTCTATGAACTATTCACTTGTTATTGAACCATTTGATGTTTGGGGCTTTGATTATATGGGACCGTTTCCTTCCTCTAACGGGTATACACATATTTAGTTGCTGTTGATTACGTTACTAAGTGGGTAGAAGCTATTCCAACTAGTAGTGCTGATCATAACACCTCTATTAAGATGCTTAAAGAAGTTATTTTTCCGAGGTTTGGAGTCCCTAGATACTTAATGACTAATGGTGGTTCACATTTTATTCATGGTGCTTTTCGTAAAATGCTTGCTAAGTATGATGTTAATCATAAAATTGCATCTCCATACCATCCACAATCTAGTGGTCAAGTAGAACTGAGTAATAGATAAATTAAATTAATTTTGCAAAAGACTGTTAATAGATCTAGAAAGAATTGGTCCAAGAAACTTGATGATGCATTATGGGCCTATTGAACTGCATATAAAAATCCTATGGGTATGTCTCCGTATAAAATGGTTTATGGAGAAGCATGTCACTTACCTCTCGAACTAGAACATAAGGCATATTGGGCCATTAAAGAGCTCAATTATGATTTCAAACTTGCCGGTGAGAAGAGACTATTTGACATTAGCTCACTTGATGAGTGGAGAACCCAGGCCTATGAGAATGCCAAATTGTTTAAAGAAAAGGACACAAAAGCGTGACTTTAATGTAGGTGATTATGTTTTGTTATACAACTCTCGTTTAAGATTTTGTGCAGGAAAACTCCTATCTAAATGGGAAGGTCATTACGTTATCGAGGAGGTCTATTGTTCCGGTGCCATAAAAATCAACAACTTCGAAGGCACAAATCCAAAGGTGGTGAACAGTCAAAGAGTCAAACACTATATCTCAGGTAATCCCATAAATGTTGAAACTAATGTCATTGAAACCGTAACCCTGGAGGAATACATAAGGGACACTTTCCAGAACGTTTCAGACTCCGAAAAGGAATAGGTATGTGGTACGGTATGTAAACCGACTCCAAAACAGTTCTAATAGCAATTTTTCTCCGTTTTGGAATATTTAAGAAAATAGGAAAATAATAAGCAGTCCGAGAAGGACACGAGGCATCCACGAGGGTGGACGGTGCGCCCTACCCCCTGGGCGCGCCCCTGCCTCGTGGACACCTCGTGTGCCCTCCGGACTCCGTTTTCTTGTACGATACTTCTTTTGGTCGGTAAAAATTCATTATATAATCTCCTGAAGGTTTTGACCACTATACCATGCAAATATCCTCTGTGTTTGTTTTGACTTGTTTCTATAGTAGATTTAGAGCAAGATGTCATCTCAAGACTCCGACGGAGAGAGCTATGTCTCACATCTCATTGTTGACCCAAAGACCTATGGGGACCTATCTCCTTGTGGTCGAACTACGGATGATGAGGAGGATGCTCATTTGATGAGGATCGATGATTCAAGTTCGGAGGAGGAGGATGTTCCTCTACCTCAACCTGGGGATATGCACGTTGATGTCTACTACGCAACCTTCTTCTTGTAGACGTTGTTGGGCCTCCAAGTGCAGAGGTTTGTAGGACAGTAGCAAATTTCCCTCAAGTGGATGACCTAAGGTTTATCAATCCGTGGGAGGTGTAGGATGAAGATGGTCTCTCTTAAACAACCCTGCAACCAAATAACAAAGAGTCTCTTGTGTCCCCAACACACCCAATACAATGGTAAATTGTATAGGTGCACTAGTTCGGTGAAGAGATGGTGATACAAGTGCAATATGGATGGTAGATATAGGTTTTTGTAATCTGAAAATATAAAAACAGCAAGGTAACTAATGATAAAAGTGAGCACAAACGGTATTGCAAAGCTAGGAAACAAGGCCTAGGGTTCATACTTTCACTAGTGCAAGTTCTCTCAACAATAATAACATAATTGGATCATATAACTATCCCTCAACATGCAACAGAGAGTCACTCCAAAGTCACTAATAGCGGAGAACAAACGAAGAGATTATGGTAGGGTACGAAACCACCTTAAAGTTATTCTTTCTGATCGATCTATTCAAGAGTCCGTAGTAAAATAACACGTAGCTATTCTTTCCGTTCGATCTATCATAGAGTTCGTACTAGAATAACACCTTAAGACACAAATCAACCAAAACCCTAATGTCACCTAGATACTCCAATGTCACCTCAAGTATCCATGGGTATGATTATATGATATGCATCACACAATCTCAGATTCATCTATTCAAACCAACACAAAGAACTTCAACGAGTGCCCCAAAGTTTCTACCTGAGAGTCAAGACGAAAACGTGTGCCAACCCCTACGCATAGGTTCATGGGCGGAACCCGCAAGTTGATCACCAAAACATACATCAAGTAGATCACGTGAATATCCCATTGTCGCCACAGATAAGCACGGCAAGACATACATCAAGTGTTCTCAAATCCTTAAAGACTCAATCCGACAAGACAACTTCAAAGGGAAAAATCAATCCATTACAAGAGAGTAGAGGGGGAGAAACATCATAAGAACCAACTATAATAGCAAAGCTCGCGATACATCAAGATCGTACCACCTCAAGAACACGAGAGAGAGAGAGAGAGAGATCAAACACATAGCTACTAGTACATATATACCCTCAGCCCCGAGGGTGAACTACTCCCTCCTCGTCATGGAGAGCGCCGGGATGATGAAGATGGCCACCGGTGAGGGATCCCCCCTCCGGCAGGGTGCCGGAACGGGGTCTCGATTGGTTTTTGGTGGCTACAGAGGCTTGCGGCGACGGAACTCCCGATATATTCTGCTCCCCGATGGTTTTAGGGTATATGGACATATATAGGCGAAAGAAGTCGGTCAGGGGAGCCACGAGGGGCCCACCAAGGTGGAGGGCGCGCCAGGGGGTGGGCGCGCCCCCTGCCTCGTGCCTTCCTCGTTGCTTCCCTTACGTATACTCCAAGTCTTCTGGATTGCTTCCATTCCAAAAATAACTCTCCCGAAGGTTTCATTCCGTTTGGATTTCGTTTGATATTCCTTTTCTGCGAAACACTGAAACAAGGAGAAAAACAGAAACTGGCACTGGGGTCTGGATTAATAAGTTAGTCCCAAAAATAATATAAAAGTGTATAATAAAGCCCATTAAACATCCAAGATGGATAATATAATAGCATGAATACTTCATAAATTATAGATACGTTGGAGACGTATCACACGTGAAATTCAAGAAATCAAGTCTCCCTAAGAGAGCTAACCGTTCTAAAAATCTATCTATTCCTTCTCGTTTTCGGCAGAAAAGCAAAGGGGATTTGGGTGACAAGATCATGAAGCTGGAGTTGGAAGTCGATGATTTAAAGGAGGAAATTGCTCTCCTCAACTACATTATTAAAAAGTTGAAGGCAAAATTGTCACCACCACCATCTTCTTCACCTCCGAAGAAAGAGACATAAATACATGGGTATGGGCACTCCCCTTGGCAACTGCCAAGCTTGGGGGAGGTGCCCCGGTATTGTATCACCATCACACTTCTATCTTTACCCTTTTTCTTAGTTCTATCCTTTTGGTTATATCTTGATCTAGTATAATAAAGTTTAGTATGATCTAGCTTTGAGTTTTGTGTTGATCCTTATCTATGTAATCGAGTCCGTGAGCCATATATAATAAAGATTAGTCTTGAGTCAAGGGCTTGGTTATATTGCTATGATCTTGAGAGAAAAAAAAAAGAAAAAAAAGAAATAAAGAGATCATGTCGATCTTATGGAATGTAATGACTTCACATATAAAGAGTATGATGAATAAAGTTGTTGAGAGTTGACAAACATAGTTTTGGTCATCGTTGCAATTAATAGGAAGTAATAAAGAGAGAGAGAGAGAGGTTTTCTCATATAAATATACTATCTTGGACATCTTTTATGATTGTGAGCACTCATTAAAATATGACATGCTAAAAAGTTGATGTTGGACAAGGAAGACAACATAATGGGTTATGTTTTCTTATATCCGAAATAAACTATATTGTCATGGATCATCCAACATGTTGAGCTTGTCTTTCCCCCTCATGCTAGCCAGATTCTTTGCATCAAGTAGAGATACTACTTGTGCTTCTAAATATCCTTAAACCCAGTTTTGCCATGAGAGTCCACCATATCTACCTATGGATTGAGTAAGATCCTTCAAGTAAGTTGTCATTGCTGCAGGCAATAAAAAATTGCTCTCTAAATATGTATGATCTATTAGTGTGGAGAAAATAAGCTTTATACGAGCTTGTGATATGGAAGAAATAAAAGCGACGGACTGCATAATAAAGGTCCCTATCACAAGTGGCAATATAAAGTGATGTTCTTTTGCATTAAGATTTTGTGCATCTAACCATAAAAGCACATGACAACCTCTGCTTCCCTCTGCGAAGGGCCTATCTTTTATTTTTGTCTTATACCTTATACAAGAGTCATGGTGATCTTCACCTTTCCTTTTTACACTTTATCCTTTGGCAAGCACTATGTGTTGGAAAGATCCTGATATATATATCCAATTGGATGTGGGTTTTCATAAAGCATTATTGTTAACGTTACCCTTGAGGTAAAAGGTTGGAAGGCAAAACTATAAGCCCCTATCTTTCTCTGTGTCCGATTAAAACTTCATACCCATAAGTATTGCGTGAGTGTTAGCAATTGTGAAAGACTAAATGATAGTTGAGTATGTGGACTTGCTGAAAAGCTCTTATATTGACTCTTTCCGATATTATGATAAATTGCAATTGCTTAAATGACTGAGATTATAGTTTGTTAGTTTTCAATGAAGTTTTTGATTCATACTTTACACTGTGAATAGATTGCTATTTTAGCATAAGAAAGCATATGACAATATATATATATATATATATATATATGTTGCTGTTTTAAGATTGATCATAATGCCCTCATGTCCGTATTTTATTTTATCGACACCTCTATCTCTAAACATGTGGACATATTTTTCGATATCGGCTTCCGCTTGAGGACAAGCGAGGTCTAAGCTTGGGGGAGTTGATACGTCCATTTTGCATCATGCTTTTATATCGATATTTATTGCATTATGGGCTATTATTACACATTATGTCACAATACTTATACCTTTTCTCTCTTATTTTACAAGGTTTACATGAAGAGGGAGAATGCCGGCAGCTGGAATTCTGGGCTGGAAAAGGAGCAAATATTAGAGACCTATTCTGCACAACTCCAAAAGTCCTGGAACTCCACGAAAGTCAGTTTTGGAATACATTAAAAATATTGGGCGAAGAAAGCACCAAAGGGGGCCACCCCCTGTCCACGAGGGTGGAGGGCGCGCCCCCTGCCTCGTGGGCCACCTGGAAGCCCCCCGACGCCCATCTTCTGTTATAAGGTGTCTTTTGCCCTGAAAAAAATAAGAAGGAAGCTTTCAGGACGAAGCGCCACCGTCTCGAGGCGAAACCTGGGCAGAACCAATCTAGGGCTCCGGGGGGCTGTTCTGCCGGGGAAACATCCCTCCGGGAGGGGGAAATCATCACCATCGTCATCACCATCAATCCTCTCAGCGGGAGGGGGTCAATCTCCATCAACATCTTCACCAGCACCATCTCCTCTCAGACCCTAGTTCATCTCTTGTATCCGATCTTTGTCTCAAAATCTCAGATTGGTACCTGTGGGTTGCTAGTAGTGTTGATTACTCCTTGTAGTTGATGCTAGTTGGTTTATTCGGTGGAAGATCATATGTTCAGATCCTTCATGCATATTAATACCCCTCTGATTATGAACATGAATATGATTTGTGAGTAGTTACGTTTGTTTTGAGGACATGGGAGAAGTCTTGTTACAAGTAGTCATGTGAATTTGGTATTCGTTCGATATTTTGATGAGATGTATGTTGTCTTTCCTCTAGTGGTGTTATGTGAACGTCGACTACATGAGACTTCACCATTGTTTGGGTCTAGGGGAAGGCATTGGGAAGTAATAAGTAGATGATGGGTTCCTAGAGTGACAGAAGCTTAAACCCTAGTTTATGCGTTGCTTCGTAAGGGGCTGTTTTGGATCCACATGTTTCATGCTATGGTTAGGTTTACCTTAATTCTTATTTCGTAGTTGCGGATGCTTGCGAGAGGGGTTAATCATAAGTGGGATGCTTGTCCAAGGAAGGGCAGTACCCAAGCACCGGTCCACCCACATATCAAATTATCAAAGTAACAAACGCGAATCATATGAGCATGATGAAAACTAGCCTGACGATAATTCCCATGTGTCCTCGGGAGCGCTTTCCTTTATATAAGAGTTTGTCCAGGTTTGTCCTTTTCTACAAAAAGGATTGGGCCACCTTGCTGCATTTTGTTTAATTTTGTTACTTGTTACCCGTTACGAATTACCTTATCATAAAACTATCTGTTACCGATAATTTCAGTGCTTGCAGAGAATACCTTACTGAAAACCGCTTGTCATTTCCTTATGCTCCTCGTTGGGTTCGACACTCTTACTTATCGAAAGGACTACGATAGATCCCCTATACTTGTGGGTCATCAAAAGCTGCCAAGAAGTCCCCGAGCCGCGAGAAGGCGCTCCTGCACTCCGACGCCGCCACGTCAAGACCACGCGCCGCTTGCAGCGGCGGCGCGTGGATGCCAAGATCAGGCTCCGCCTCCGCGACAGGCTGCCGTGCCTGCACTCCTGAGCTGCGTAGCGTCATCTGGCCCGGCAAATTCAAGCCAGACCTACCTCCGCGCTACGACGACACCCCCGACCCCGCAGAGTTCTTGCAGCTCTACGAGCTGAGCATCGAGGCAGCTATAGGCGATGAGAAGGTCATGGCGAACTAGTTTCCCATGGCCCTCAAAGATGGCGCGCGCTCGTGGCTCCTGAACCTGCCCGCGGGATCGATCTCCTCCTAGGGTGAGATGCACGAGCGCTTCATCGCCAACTTCCAGGGCACTCGCGACCGCCCGCCGGCCGCGGGTGACCTACGACGCATCAAGCAACAGCCGGGAGAGACCCTACAGAAGTACATCCAGCGCTTCAACAGCGTTCGCCTCAAGATTCCCAAGGTGACGGACGAGGCCATCATCTCGGCGTTCTCTGATGGCATCCGCGACGTCAAGATGAAGGAGGAGCTTGCCGTCCACGAGGAACTATGCACGACCCTAGAGATGTTCAACATGGCGACCAAGTGTGCAAGAGCTGAGGAGGGGCACCTCTCCCTCCTTGAGCTCCCTGCTGCCGACCCAGAAGAGAAGAAAGCCAAGGCCAAGGACGTGAAGCGCAAGGGAGTAGCCGTGCTCGCGGCGGAGCCGGATATGAAGCGCGGCCGGGACCACCCCGAGTCATCCAAGAGCAGTCGTCCATTCTGCGCCTTCCACAACGTTCACAGCCACAACACCAACGACTCTCAAGAGCTCAGGGCCATTCGAGATGGACTCTTCGGTCGACACCCCGAGCACAATGACCGGGGCTATGGCCGAGGAGGAGGACGAAGTGGAGGACGTTGGGACGACCGTGGTCCCCGCCAGGAGTGGCGTGACCGACCTCGTGAGGACCACTGGCAAGACCAGCCTCGTGAGGGTGCCTGGAGGGACCAGCCTCATGAGGACCGTCCTCAGGGCAACGCCGGCCTCCCTCCGCTGCTGCCACCACCAAGGAGGAATGATGACCACCATCAGGACGAGGGGGCTGGGGGCTTCCAGGAGCCACGTGCCATCGCCTGCATCTTGGGTGGTGCTCAAGCCCCAGCCTCTCAGTGTATCTTCAAGCAGTTTGCTCGTGAGGTGAACGCGGCCCTCCCTAGGCTCGAGGCCACGCGCCCGCTCAGGTGGTCCAAGTGCGCCATCGCCTTTAGCTTGTCAGACCAGCTCAAGTGTGCGGCAACCGCCGGCGCCCTCCCGATGCTCTGCTCACCCATCATCAGCAACGTTCAAGTCACCAAGACCATCATCGACGGCGGCGCAGGGCTCAACGTCCTGTCCATCGAGACGTTCGACAACCTCCAAGTGCCATACGATCAGCTACAGCCTACCAAGCCCTTCTCAGGAGTGACCGATGGCTCCACCACCCGGGTCCGCCTCCCTGTCACCTTCGGTCGGCGTGACAACTACCGCACGAGCTCATCGACTTCGACGTCACTCACATACGTCTGCCGTACAACGCCATCCTCTGGTATCCAGCCTTAGCCAAGTTTATGGCAGTAACCCACCATGGCTACAACGTCCTCAAGATGCCAGGGAGCAGCGGCATCATCACGGTCCCCTGCGAAGAAAGAGACACTGTGTTCTCCCTCGAGCGCGCTTACCAAGCTGCAGCGGCCGAAGACCCCGACAACGAAGGCGCCCTGCACCCTCCCGAGGCCATCCCCAAGAAGAAGAAGCAGCTACTCCACCCAGGGCCTCAGGAGAGCGGCGTTTCTAGCGGTACCAACTCAGGACATGCGCCCGCAGATGGGGCGCCTCCCTCCCTCGCATAGGAAGGCGCGCCCTCCTCAGGCTGGGCTCGGGGGCTCTCTTCTGGAGGGCCTCAGATCTAGCCAGCATCACGAGGGAGGCGCTCGGGCACCACGTGGAGGCGTGCTTCGCTGCATGTTTTCCTTAAGAGGGCGCAGGGCGTGGAGCGCCCAGTGCTCAGGAGTTCATCACCAAGGCAACCCAGGAGCTTCAAGAAGCAAGAACCATACGTGGCGACCGCCGCCCATCACCGGGCGCAGCCCCCCATCCTGGCGAGGACGGCGGGCTGCGCGCCTGCGTCGACATTCCAGGGCTCAACAAGGCCGCGTCTCAGGAACGCTTCTGGCCTTCGCGCGTTGGGCGGTGCGAGGGTCCACCACACAGCTATGTTCGCATGACGTTTGGCCTGCCGAACGCGGCTGTCACCTTCCAGTGCCGCTTACGGAGCGTCCTGGTGGCTCAGGAGGCCAGGCATCACGAAGTCCTAGCGGAGATGGCGATGGTCCTCCAAGAACCACCCGAGCCCCCGGAGCCTCCTGAGGCTCAGGGCCCTGGTGGCTCGTGAGGAGCGACTCCTTCGCTGCGCACCTTCAGCTACTTCAACACTCCTTCGACAACGATACCAGGTGACATTTTCCGGTTTACTCAGCTGGGAGCGCCCCTCGAGCTGCATCATTCCCAGGTCACATGGGCCTGTCCCTGCAGCATGTATCTTTTTGCATCTTTAGTTTACTCTGTTGGGGGCTCCTCTCGGGCTGCATCATCCCCGGGCCGCTTGGGTCCGTCCTAGTGGCATGTATCGCTCTCGCATCTATTTGAACTAGCTTGTCTCCTTGCATGAGTTCCATATGATTATCACTTGCTTGATTACATCACGCGGCATCCCGCGTCACTGACCGATCTCCTGTTTACCCCGCGGTGAGAGCCCCACCTATCGGCACGGCGCTTGTGCTCGGGTCCGTCCCTGCAACGCTGATAAACCTGAGAGATCGAGCTCTGGATCGTGGCCCGCTCCGCGCATGTCACCTCATCAGATCCTCAGTGCCTCAATCTTCTTGTGGAACAACCAGAAGCTAGGTAACCAGTGCGATCACGGGCTATGTTCCCTCTCCAACTAACTCGCAGGAATCTCCGGAGCACCGGCTACTGGCGGCCCCGTCAGCTCGTTCCTTCTCTCATGCAATTCGCTTGTGCGTGAAAGGGGGTCTCCTCAGCATCGCACCTCAGAAGCCCTTACTGACTCTCCAGCCCTCAACCCCTGGCCTTGACCACGGCATCGCGACCTGGCATACCAGCAGCGGCTGAGCATTGCTCGAGGGTCGGGACCCGAGAACGCAGAGCACTCAGGAGAGCAAGGGAGGAGGAAGGATCTAACGTGAGCCTGACCTGATAGCACCGCCACCACCGACGCACAAGCCGGGCGCGACACAAGGACTCGACCCAGGAGCGAGAAAGATAAGTCGCACGTTCAAGCCCGCCAGGCACTGTGACACGAAATTTCTAGACCAGCGGCCTTGCTACGGCAACGCCACCTACCTTTCCTACCTTCAGGGAGTTGCTTGCACGCTGAAGGGGGCCTCTTGAGCATCGCGCCTCAGGAGCTCTTACCGGACCTCGAGCCGCTCACCTCCTGGCCTTGACCACGGCATCGCGACCTGGCATACCAACGACGGCTGAAGCCTGCCTGGGGACTGGGACCTGTCAGCGTAGAGCGCCAAGCTGCCGCGAGGTCGGAAAGGGGGGACCAAGCCGTCGCAAGATACGCGATCATAGGATTTCATAATAAGGATGATATTAACACAAAAAGGCGCTACAGACTCTTTACACACCCCCATGGGGTTCATCTCGATTCCTCGCAGGGAACAAAAGGAGCAGGTTATCAGAAGCTGTATCTACGGGCGACGCTGCTGACGCCTTCATCAACAGTGGGCCACGGGAGGCCGACGCCAACCCCATCCAGATCAGCGACGACGACGAGCAGACGCCACTGCTGCGCTCCGGGCACGACGGGAGCTCGGGGGCACGTAGCTGTCGTCGCTCGTCTCCGGAGTCTCGTCAGGCTCGGGAGATCTGTTGGACTCCTAGGCGCCACCACTGCCAGGCGCCACGCCCTCCTGGCGGCTTCCTCCCAAGCAGCACTCCAGGCGGCGACCTTCCTCGTCGAAGACCTTGAAGAACATCGTGGAAGCGCCATCGTATTCGAAGTGGATGGCGAGGGCGCCTTCCGCGCGGCAAGCGCGGGCGACCTCGCCCCATCCGCAGGTCATGAAGATCTTGCCGGGGAGACGACCTCGACCTCCGCTCCCATCGCCGGGGCGTCGCACCCGGTGTGCTGCAACCACACCTCGAGTGGCCCCCTCGGCAGCATCTCTTCGGCGAAGAACAGCGGGAATCGGATCCAGGAGCGCGGAGGCATCGCTGCCCACACCACAAGTTCTCGCGAGGAGCCCTCGGCGTGGATTTGCGGGGCAGCGGCGCACACTACCACGGCACGGCCATCACGGCCATGCCACGGTCGGCGCCAGTCGTTGCCTCCTCCTCCGGAGCCCTCAGCCTGGGCGTACAAGGGCGGCGGATACCCCATGGGAGGCCGCTCGTACCAAGGCCTCGTCACCTCCGGCCTTAGGACGACGTCATGAGAGCGGGCCAGCCTCTTATTCGGCGGGAGTGGACCAAGCTCTTCGCGGGGGGCCTTTCCCTTCTCGGCAGTGGAGAACCTTCGTATCGGCGCCATGGGTGCCGCAGCAAGGCTGTGAGGCAAGGAAGAAGAAGAAGCAGGCGGAATGGAGGAAGAGATGGGCAACGGGGGCTCCGCCCCCCTCCTCATTTATAGCCAGGAGGAGGCCAACCGTCGACCTCCACGATCGCAGGTAATGATGGCTTTTCTGCATGCACCAGGGACTCGTCAAGTCGGACAGTTGCCGAGGCAGCATGGGGAAGCGGAGATGCCCACGTCTTGTCAATCGCCACGCGTCAATCAAGGCTGCAGGTGGTTGGGGCCTGCGGCGTTCCGCACTTGCCCCTTGGCTTCGCCTCGAAGCCAAGTACAAGCGCGCCTTGGGCCCGGGGGCTACTGTCGGTGTTCTGGGAACGGGGGTCCCCAGACTTGCCTCCTGCGGCCCACGGCATGGCTCCACCAACGGCCTGGTACGGCCCATCTTCACCAACAACCACTCAAGACCCTCGCGAGGGGCCAAGCCTCGCGAGGCGGACGACACACGACCTCCTCAGGGGTGGCCTCGTTAGGCTGGCTCGCGAGGAGCGGGGAGATCAAGGTGGAGGCGCACCTCGCGAGGTTCACATGACGTGAGCCGTGACGACCGAAGCCAGGCGAGCGCCAGCGGGCGCAGAGCACCAGTTTCCTCTTTAGTGCTAAAGAGGCAGGCGCAGGCAAGGAGTCCCGAGGCATCAGGCAAAGGTTTCCATATCGGTGTAACGAGACCAAGATCGGCAGGACGACAGGACGGAGGTCACCACGGAGCCCACGGCGGCGTCACTACCAGAGCCTTTGGCAGGCGAAGACCACCTTTAGTCAGGATAACTTGTACTAGTTGTCTCCCTTCAAAATTGGCCATTGTGGGATTCCTTCCCGCCTAACATTTGGGAAGAGGACCAAGGCCTCTATAAATAGGACTAGCCACCATCCTAGCAGGGGGATTGGACTCATCCCACCAGGACGGATCATTCAGATCATCCTCAACCACACAAGCTCACCAAGCTCAAGAACACCTCTCCTCAGGAGGTTGTTCTTCCCTTGTACTTGTTCATCCTCAGCCTACAAGGCAATCCACCACACCACACTGGAGTAGGGTATTACACCACATCGATGGCCCGAACCAGTATAAACTCTTGTGTCCCTTGTTCTTTGGGTTCGGCGAGCTAGGCCTTGAGATCGTTGAGAGTGTGAGCTAGGGGAAGAGAGATCTTCGTGCGCACCCCAGTGTTCGAACCTCAAGGGTTTGCCGGAACCCATAAGCCGACAGTCACCTTCTTGAGACGACATGTGCGATGATAATTGTTGCCTCTCTTCCGCCTCACTTTTGGGCTGAGGCTATTTCTACCTCCACTTATCTCATCAACATCCAGCCATCTATTGCTCTGCAGAGTGGTATCCCTTTTGAGCGTCTTTTTGATCGTTCTCCTGATTATTCAGCGCTTCGTTTGTTTGGTTGTGTTTGCTATGTTCTTCTTCCTCCACGTGAGCGCACCAAACTGTCTGCTCAGTCTGTTGAGTGTGTCTTTCTAGGATACAGCGATGAACATAAGGGTTATCGGTGTTGGGATCCTGTCGGTCGTCGGATGCGTATTTCCAGGGATGTGACCTTTGATGAGTCTCGCCCTTTCTACCCACGTCCATCCTCCCCGACCTTTTCCGTGGAAGACATCTCTTTTCTCACTTTTCCTGATACACCTCCCTCCGTGCCCCATATTTCTACCCCTCCTCCTCCCTTGCTTCAAATATGTCACCGTCCTCTCCTACAGTTTCTTCTCCTCCCATGTCGCATGACTCTCCACCTTCATCCCCGATACCTTCCCCGTCCCCATCTTCATCAACGATGTCTTCCCCGTCTCCATCACCTCTGGTGGTTCCTTCTCGTCCTACTTTTCCTTTTTATTATACCCGTCGTCCACGTATTGTGGATAAATCTACTGACATACCATCTACTTCTTCTGTGCCCTCTTCCTCATCCCAGCCGACTTATAATCTTCGGACTCGGCTGCGCCCTCCTCCTGACCGCTATTCTCCTAGTCGATATGGTCTTTCAGCTGTCCTTGAACCTACCTCTTATCGTGATGCTATCGTTCATCCTGAATGGCAGTTTGGGATGGCAGAGGAGCTTGCCGCACTTGAGCGCACTGGCACGTGGGATCTGGTTCCTCTTCCTCCCCATGTTCGTCCCATTACTTGCAAGTGGGTCTCTAAGATTAGGACTCGCTCTGATGGTTCTCTTGAGCGTTATAAAGCTCGTCTTGTGGCTCGTGGCTTTCAGCAGGAGCATGGTCGTGATTACGATGAGACTTTTGCTCCTGTGGCCCATATGAACACTGTCCGCACACTTCTCGCCATGGCCTCTGTTCGCCATTGGTCTGTGTCTCAGCTTGATGTTAAGAATGCATTTCTTAATGGTGAGTTGCGTGAGGAGGTTTATATGCAGCCACCACCTGGGTATTCAGTCCCTAATGGCATGGTTTGTCGTCTTCGTCGCTCTCTCTATGGCCTTAAGCAAGCCCCCCGCGCTTGGTTTGAGCGTTTTGCCTCTGTGGTCACTGCGGCTGGTTTTTCTCCTAGTGTTCATAATCCAGCGTTGTTTGTCCACCTTTCTGCTCGTGGTCGCACTCTTCTGCTTCTATATGTTGATGACATGATCATCACTGGAGACGATTCTGAGTACATTGCCTTTGTCAAGGCCCGTCTCAATGAGCAGTTCCTTATGTCTGATCTTGGTCCTCTTCGTTACTTTCTTGGGATTGAGGTTTCCTCCACCTCAGATGGCTTTTTTATTTCTCAAGAAAAGTACATCCAGGATCTTCTTGCTCGTGCTGCTCTAAGTGATGAGCGCACTGTTCAGACTCCTATGGAGCTTAATGTTCACCTTCGTGCTTCTGATGGCGAGCCCTTGTCTGATCCAACTCGTTATCGTCATCTTGTTGGGAGTCTTGTCTATCTCACTATCACTCGACCGGATATCTCCTATCCTGTTCATATTCCGAGTCAGTTTTTTTCTTCTCCCACTTCGGTTCACTATAGTCACCTTCTTCTTGTTTTACGATATCTTTGTGGCACGATGTCTCACCGTCTCTTCTTTCCTCGTTCGAGCTTGTTACAGCTCCAGGCCTATTCGGATGCTACCTGGGTTAGTGATCCTTCGGATCGTCGCTCACTTTCTGCTTACTGTGTCTTTCTTGGTGGTTCTCTCATTGCTTGGAAAACAAAGAAACAGACTGCAGTTTCCCGTTCGAGTGCAGTGGCTGAGTTGCGAGCTATGGCTCTTCTCACGGCAGAGGTGACTTGGTTACGCTGGTTACTCGAGGATTTTGGTGTTTCAGTTACTACACCCACTACACTCTTGTCAGACAGTACAGGTGCTATCAGTATTGCGCGGGTCCCCGTGAAGCATGAGCTTACCAAGCATATTTGTATTGATACTTTCTTTGTGCGCGCTGGTGTGCAGGACCATGTTATTGCTCTTCAGTATGTGCCTTCTGAGTTACAGCTGGCGGACTTCTTCACAAAGGCCCAGACTAGAGCGCAACATGGATTTTATCTTTCCAAACTCAGTGTTGTGGATCCACCATGAGTTTGAGGGGGTGTTAAAGTTATAGTTATGATGTCTTTTGGCTTTCTGTATTTTGGCCTTTGGCCTCCCCTTGTACTTGTATATGTATGTTGGCTTTGGCCTCTAAATGATATTAAGTTGCACATACATAACACCATCGACCTTCCGTTGTTAGTTTGTCACACAGGAAAGTTCTTATCAACAACATAATATACAGTTGAGGGTACATAACTCACTGGGAAAACAGTACCACTAATCCAATGTTGAAGAATTAAATTGAATACTAGTGCATGTATGGGCAAATAACTGTTGAAGAAGACCATACAAAATTAATTTTTCGCAAGTAATATGGCTATTGGGTTTCAGTAAGTAGAATTGTCTACCAAATAGCACGACAACATCGTAACAATATCTAAGAAATCTAGGCGCACAATTTGCAGGAGCCCCGGCCTTTTTTTTTTGTTTTTGAGGTGCTTGACTGCACATCAAAAGGTTTGACATCTGCTCCTGGTTGCAGCACCTTAACAAAAAAACTCTCTTTCAAAGAAAAGAATATGCCAAGAGAGACAATTCAGTTAACTCAGTCAACAGGTCACAATATGAGGCACCCGTGGATAATCAGGAGCTAGAGATGCCAGTTACAAACCAGTTTATGGCTTTTTATGGGTGGTAAAACTTCTCAAAGATGCAACTCTGCAGAATTATCAAAAGCCTACTAGCACCTGTGAAATTTGAACTTCAGATTATAAATTCAGCCACAGACCAAACAGGATCGCCGAGCCTCTAACTCTGTTGTTTAGGTATTATTACAGTTCAAGCAGATCCTGGTACAACTATTCCAGCCTCTTCTACAGCACTTGAGAACAAATCTCTATTTGTATCTGGAACCAATTATCACAGGTTCAATAAAATAACCAAAGGGAAGCCTTCTCAAGTCTCAAGTAAGGCCCCATCGGCGATAGCACAATCACCAGTCGGCACTCCCAGTCGCATTCCTGTTGCTAGCTGCACCTGCATGACCACTAGTGCAGCATGACCCTAATTTGAAGTTCAGGGCATAACATTAAGCACAAGCCAACTGGTCACTGTGAGAACTGAGATCTTGAGATACACCATGCTGCACACACCGTCCACCGTCCAGTGCATATCCAATGGCAAAGCCACTGAGTTACAGACGTGGCATGGTGAATTGCTCCACGATCATCCTTCATTTGTTTCAATGTGGATTACCAGAAACAGTCTGCCATGGTTCCCAAATTCCCATATGTGCATGGTCACTCCTGTCCACATGCAATTTATGCTGATCTGGTGGGGCTTCTAACCCAATCACGAGCCCATGCAAATTTCTCACCATATTGTCTTGAATACAAACACAACTGGAAAGGAAGTACAAGAAACAGTAAGGTATGAGAATAAATCATTGAACATGATTGGATCAAGTCATCACTTATCACAATATCAAATGCAAGTTTTCTACTCAATTCAGCTGAAACTCTGTTGAACATAAAATCAACCTTAAAAGACAGTAAACATTAAACTGGTATTGTGATGTGTGGTGGAATGTGGAATCAAATACCAACTTAGGGCGCAATGGATAAGTTGCAGAATAATTATGATTATGCACAGCATACCTAATATATACATTTAGGCTGCAACTGACATTTCTAGCCTTTATTTCTAGTTGCTTGAGCAAGGAATAGAACAAAACAAAGAACATATAAAATGAGCGAACTTACATATTATGAGAACAGCAAGTGCAAATAGAATCAATTGAGCAGGCCGCCCATATCGAATTTGATATTGTGATCTCTGAAGTTTCTTACGCAGTGCTCCAAGCCAACCATAGAGTTTCTTATTGTATGTAACCCCATCGCAAGTATTTAAGTAACTGATGCTTCTTTCAGAGTATCCATCTAAGCTCTACAACAAAGAATGGCAATATAAGGATATATAAAACTAAGCTTCAAACTGAATCGTACTGAACAATGGATGTTAGCACCATTCAAGTAAGATCTCAATCACCTGACCCAACTGAGGATTTGTGAGAGGGATTGCCGCTTCAAGATCCTGTTTGTCTGCATGTGCCCACCTCACAGCTCCTTTTTTGTACTTAATTGCAGGCTTAGGTTTCAAGGCACTTGGCAATCCGCATGCTTTGACAATATTCAGCAAAGGTGCTCTGTGTGGGCCAAGAGATGATTGTTCAGCAGCACCGTCTCGTTCATTTGGAAATGACATAGGCGACGATCCAATATCAGCACTGGCACTGACTGACCTCCTGTGCCCACGATGTGCATCTTCTTTTGCTCTCGCTGAACTCAAGTCTGCAGAGCCAGATGAATCATTGGAGCTGTCAGCTGAAATATTTTTCCTCACCCTTGTCGGGTTGCTGCCCACCTGAATATCGCCAGCAGATGGGATTGTGACAACTTTATCTTGATGTTGAGGAGGGCCTGCAGATAAGAAAGCCGCGAGGTCATCCCGCTCACTCTCATCCAAATGAATCCAGCTCAGTGTGCCCCTCCCCTCCGCGACATTGGATGCCTTCAGGTTGTTCTCAACCTCTAATATGCGATAGCCAATCGCCGCAACAAAGTTGCTATGCAGTGCCCTTGTATCCTTTCCTGCCGAGAGAACCTCATCGTTTGATCTAATTGCTCGCTCCAACTCATCAAGCTAAAAGCACAAATAAACAAGCAGTTAGGTTCTGAGCTGAAGGCACTTGTACCAACCTCTTCGATATTTTCGGGGCAATTTTACATAACTCGTACCGTCTAATCACGCCCACATGTACATAAATGCAGTCTAAGCAGTATTTGTGCACAATGACTTGTAAGCAGAAGGAAGGAAAGAAATCCTACTGTACGTTTTAGAGCAATTTAAAAAAAATGGTTCATGAACAGTCAACATATATGCCATGCCAAGTAGTACTTCACCAATTGACCGTGATTGTACAAATCTAACAACCCAGGCAGAACCAGAGGACGCCGCCGATCCAGGCGAGCGGATCAACCCACAGCTGCGACACGAAGGGTAAGGTAAGAGGAGCAGCAGCGAGGAACCAAATTCACCTGCCACTTGGCGGTGCCGAGCGCGGTGTGCAGCTCGCGGCGCAGCTCGGCGGCGCCGACCTCCCCGCCGAGGGCCGAGCCGCCGCCGCTCCTCTCCTGCACCCATATCTTATACACCGATTCCATCCTGCGAAGACGCAGAACGAGATCCATAAGAACCGGAACGGAACCTAGAAGAAAAAAACCAGGGCGAAACGGCGGCGCGCGCACCGATCGGCGGACTCCTGGACCTCCTCGGCGGCGAGGAAGAAGGGGTCCTTCTCCCAGCGGTCGAACGACGTGGCCATGGCGGGGGCGGGGGCGGGGGCGGGGGCGGGACGGGAAACCTCCCTGGCTGGCGAGACAAGAGAAGAGAAGAGAAGAAAACCTTTGTGGTTGCGGTGGGTGGGAAAGAGAAGCGCGAGCGGCCTCCCTGTGCTCTCCTCTGCCTTGGGTTTGTTTGTTGCTTTTGCTTTGGGTTGCCGCTATTTCGCGGTGCTGGCAGCCTGGCCCGGCGGGCTGCGGCTATTTATTGATTAACTCGGGGGAACGGCGCTCGTACGAAACGGAAGAGGATGTTCCTCCCCTCTGTTGAAACCCAGCGAAGCACGCCAGGTAGGGTAGGTGTTCACATCTGAACATCCAACATTATTTATCACCCAAAAAAACATTATTTATCACCCCTCGGAAGAGAAAAAACTTTGCTGGCAGCTGAGCTACACGCTGTGCTGTGCCTCTCTCTGGCAAGCAGGTGCTGATCTGGATGCTGCCTGGGGAGATCTTGGGCTGGCTATGGCTGGCTCCGGGCTCGCCGCCTGCTTGCCCCATCGCCGACGGCGACCTCAAGGAGGCGTGCGGCTGCGGCTGCTAGCTCGCCCAATGGCGCTGCTTAGTGCGTTCCGCGTCCTCTGCTTTTTATCTCTTGCTCCAGCTTTCCTGCTGCGCTCAGATATTCTTAACTCAAACCGCATCTCCGGTCGTCCGCTCCTGATGCGCGTGACGGTTTACACACCCATGGATGGCAAAATCTGGTTATAACGACTAAAGGTTAGGTAGATATTCTGGTACCGGACAGCACGGCAGATGCCACTGAGGGCATGGCCAATGGATAGCTTCAAACTGATGCCCCGCAAGTCCACCTAGGTTCGGAGCTAGCTTCGGATAAAAAGGTATAGCCTCGCAGGTGGAGGTGTAGCCTGCAGAAGAGCCGGTCTCTTCGGCTATGAGAGCTAAGCAAAAGAAGAAAAGTAACAGCAACCGTGATGCATGCGAGGAGAGAGATAGAGAGAGGGAAAGAAAAATGGTATGCATGTGAAAGGAGAGATGTTGCAAGATGGGGTCCACTGAAGTGCAGCCTCGGTTGGATGAAAAAATTCACAAACGATAGTTTCATTTACTTTTGCTTAGTTTAAGAGCTGGGGCAGCACCTAAGTGCTGCCTCCATTGTACATGCCCTGATGAATGATACTTGACAGCTTGACACTGCCAACACGGTAGCCAGCAAGATCACATATTCACGTCGCATCATACATGCACTTCAACTGTAAATGATCAAAAAGTAGTAGTCGGAAAATCTGAACCACTCCTTTCTTTTTTCTCATTAAAACATATCTGAAACAGTTCTTGGTACAGCACCATCCCAACAACAGGGAGCCTCCACAAAACCGGAACCTGATTTCTCTTCATCTACATTTTCTGGCCACTTCGCCGTATTGTCTTGTGCCTGATTCTCAGAATTAACACCACGTCACAACCCGATTGAAATGCAGTAGATACCTTCAGTTTCAGGGAGAAACTTGCCTGTGTATCACCTGATGCACTCGATCGATAGGAACATTCCCCACAGTGACAGTTTCAGAATAATACTAGCATCTCCGTTAACCACTAAGGCTTTGTTTGACAGGAAGGGATCGTGAAGGTTTTGGGAGAAGGGGATTTAAGGGGATTTGGTGAATCCCCCTCTTTCACCCAATCTCCTTGAAAGCTTAAATCCTTCTCCAGCCACACATCCCCTCTAGCCACGCATCCCTCCACGAGGACGGCGGCGTGAGGAGAAGGCTCAGTCTCGCGTGTGGCTCCAATTCCACGAGGGCCTCCTCGTGCCTTCTGACCCGCGTGGGTCGAGGCGGATCGAGGGGGAATCAGGTGGATTGGGCCAGCGAAACCTCGTTTGCCAAATGGGCCAAGGAGGATTGTAGAGGGTTCTGAGCTACGCGTGGAAAATCCACTCGATACCCCCCGAAACCTCTCGTGTCAAACGAAGCCTAAAGGATTGGAAAAAGAAAATCTGTTCATGGCATGCAGAGCCACTCAGATCAAATTGTCTATCCTGGCAAGTTCAAGGAAGATGATGGTCTAAGATCACATCCGCGGATCTGCCACCTGGACTGACGTCACTAACAAGAATCTCCCACGTTTACATGATACTAGAAGCTCACACGTGCTTTGCCGCACCGGCTGGCATAAGCACGATATGAATGCACACGTTGTTTTCGTAAGTTGTTCCATGTAATAAATTAGCTCACAATTCAAATAATGTGGATATAGAAACAATGTATACATCTCCATGTTCCATTGAAAACACATTGTTTTATCTCAGATGATGGCTGTTTCTTTACGTAGAAGGATTCTTGGTCTAAGTGTGACAGAAAAGAACAAATCTCTGGTTACATAAACCATAGGGTCCCCTAGCTTTGTCCTAAACCATCATGTTGATGATGTAATTATTATCTAAAATCAATCAAGTGCACCATAATGGGTTTCCCTTCAAAATAGATGTGCAATACAAATGATGGTTTATAATCAAAGCATAAAAATCGCCACCCATGAGAACATCTCCAATGCCCAAAAGACAAATGACCACATTTATTTATGTTTTGTACACAATAAATAAGAAGAGGTGGATCAACATCATATATATCTTTTGTAACATGTTATTACCTTGTTAGAAGTTTAATCGTTTTAAGAACTCTTTGTTTATCTAACATAGTAATCTAACTACTCGTTGTAAGTAATGTCAGTACATTATAGTTAACAAATACAAACTCAATTCTCCACAAGTTTATAATCCCTTTTTCAGTAGAAGTTAATGAAGAGTCGGACCGAAAAACTGAAAGGGGTTCATTTACCTCTGAAATTAGAAGACACCCACACAACCTTTTGCATGGATGTGCTTACACAAAATAATGCGAAACGAAGGCATGTGGGAAAACCAAAGTCAGGACTCGAGGTATGGCTGGATCCTGAGCAGCATCAGCACACTACATAGCATACAGAATGAGTCTGATTTTACCATGAACAAAATTGCCCAAGCAGAACACACAGTAGATGCTACAGAGCATAGACACACAGCAGAGCAACATCAGTATACAACAACACATAAAATTTCACGTTGTAGGATCTAAAGTATGTCTAGAGGGGGAGGTGATTAGACTACTTGACCAAATAAATATCTATCATTTTCCCAATTTTAAGTCTTGGCAGATTTTAGCAACTTAGCACTAGTCAAGCAATCAACCTACACATGCAATTCTAAGAGTATAGCAGCGGAATGTAAATCATTGCATATGAAGGTAAAGGGGAGGAGTTTGGACGGAACAAACGCAATGTGGACACGGAGATTTTTGGCGTGGTTCCGCTAGATGGTGCTATCGTACATCCACGTTGATGGAGACTTCAACCCACGAAGGGTAACGGCTGTGCGAGTCCACGGAGGGATCCACCCACGAAGGGTCCACGAAGAAGCAACCTTGTCTATCCCACCATGGCCATCGCCCACGAAGGACTTGCCTCACTTGGGTAGATCTTCACGAAGTAGGCGATCTCATTGCCCTTACAAAATCCTTGGTTCAACTCCACAATCTTGACGGAGGCTCCCAAGTGACACCTAACCAATCTAGGAGACACCACTCTCCAAAAGGTAATAGATGGTGTGTTGATGATGAACCCCTTGCTCTTGTGCTTTAAATGATAGTCTACCCAACACTCAACTCTCTCTCACAGATTTGGATATGGTGGAAAGATGATATGCGTGGAAAGTAACTTGGGGAAGGCTAGAGATCAAGATTCTTGTGGTTGGATTGGAATGTCTTGGTCTCAACACATGAGTAGGTGGTTCTCTCTCAGAAAATGAATGCTGGAAGTGTAGGCACGTTCTGATGGCTTTCTCCACGAATGGAGGAAGGGTGGAGGGGTATATATAGCCTCCACACGAAAACTAACCATTACACACAATTTACCAAACTCGGCGGTGTTGGGGAACGCAGTAATTCAAAAAAATTCCTACGATCACGCAAGATCTATCTAGGAGATGCATAGCAATGAGCCGGGGACAGTGTGTCCACGTACCCTCATATACCGAAAGCGGAAGCGCTATGTTAACGCGGTTAATGTAGTCGAATGTCTTCACGATCCAACCGATCCAAGTACTGAACGTACGGCACCTCCGTGTTCAGCACATGTTCAGCTCGATGACGTCCCTCGAGCTCTTGATCCAGTAGAGGGTCGAGGGAGAGTTCCGTCAGCACGACGGTGTGGCGACAGTGTTGGTGATGTGATCCGCGCAGGGCTTCGCCTAAGCACTACGACGCTATGACCAGAGGAGTAAACTATGGAGGGGGGCACCGCACACGGCTAAGACAAATCTTGGTGTGCCTTTGGGGTGCCCCCAGCCCCCGTATATAAAGGGGGGAGGAGGAGGCCGGCGGTCTAGGAGGGGCGCGCCAAGGGGGGGTCCTACTTGGGGGGAAAGAGGAAAGGAGAGGAGAGGAGGAGGGAAAGGGGGGCCGCGCCCCCTCCCCTTCCTATTCGGACTCCCCTTGGGGGGGCGCCTCCCCCTTGTGGGCTGTCCTCTCTTCTCTCCCATGGCCCATGAGGCCCGTGATTTCCCCCGGGGGGTTCCGGTAACCCCTCGGTACTCCGATAAAATACCTGAATCACTCGGAACCATTCCAATGTCCGAATACCACCTTCCAATATATGAATCTTTACCTCTCGACCTTTTCGAGACTCCTCGTCATGTCTGTGATCTCATCCGGGACTCCATACAAACTTCGGTCACCAAAACACATAACTCATAATACAAATCTTCATCGAACGTTAAGTGTGCGGACCCTACGGGTTCGAGAACTATGTAGACATGACCGAGACACATCTCCGGCCAATAACCAATAGCGGAACCTGGATGCTCATATTGGCTCCTACATATTCTATGAAGATCTTGATTGGTCAAACCGCATAACAACATACGTCATTCCCTTTGTCATCGGTATGTTACTTGCCCGAGATTCGATCGTCGGTATCATCATACCTAGTTCAATCTCGTCACCGGAAAGTCTCTTTACTCGTTCCGTAATGCATCATCCCGTAACTATCTCATTAGTAACATTGCTTGCAAGGCTTATAGTGATGTGCATTACTGAAAGGGCCCAGAGATACCTCTCCGATACATGGAAATACAAATCCTAATCTTGATCTATGCCAACCCAACAAACACCTTCGGAGACACCTGTAGAGCATCTTTATAATCACCCATTTACCTTGTGACGTTTGATAGCACACAAAGTGTTCCTCCGGTATTCGGGAGTTGCATAATCTCATAGTCAGAGGAATATGTATAAGTCATGAAGAAAGCAATAGCAATAAAACTAAACGATCATTATGCTAAGCTAACGGATGGGTCTTGTCCATCACATCATTATCTAATGATGTAATCCCGTTCATCAAATGACAACACATGTCTATGGTTAGGAAACTTAACCATCTTTGATTAACGAGCTAGTCAAGTAGAGGCATACTAGGGACACTCTGTTTTGTCTATGCATTCACACATGTACTAAGTTTCCAGTTAATACAATTCTAGCATGAATAATAAACATTTATCATGATATAAGGAACTATAAATACCAACTTTATTATTGCCTCTAGGGCATATTTCCTTCTGTCTCCCACTTGCACTAGATGTTGGGGAACGTAGTATTTCAAACAAATTGCCTACGATCACGCAAGATCTATCTAGGAGAAGCATAGCAACGAGCGGGGAGAGTGTGTCCACGTACCCTTGTAGACCGAAAGCGGAAGCGTTTAGTAACGCGGTTGATGTAGTGGAACGTCTTCGCGATCCAACCGATCCAAGTATACGGCACCTCCGCGATCAGCACATGTTCAGCTCGGTGACGTCCCTCGAACTCTTGATCCAGTTGAGGCCGAGGGAGAGTTGCGTCAGCACGATGGCGTGGCGACGGTGATGATGAAGTTACTCGCGCAGGGCTTCGCCTAAGCACTACGATGATATGACCGAGGTGTGTAATTGTGGAGGGGGGCACCACACACGGCTAAAAGATCAACTTGTGTGTCTTTGGGGTGCCCCCTGCCTCCGTATATAAAGGAGGGAGAGGGAGAGGCAGCCGGCCCTAGGGGGGCGCCAAGGTGTGGAGTCCTACTAGGAGTCCCTAGTCCTAGTAGGATTCCACCTCCCACACGGAGTAGGAAAGGGGGAAGGGAGAAGGAGAAGGAAAGGGGGCCCGGCCCCCTTCTGCTAGTCCTAATCGGCCTCCTGCCCAAGGGGGGCGCACCAGCCCCTTGTAGGCTGGTGTGCTTCCCTCTTATGGCCCATAAGGCCCATAACTTCTGCCGGGGGGTTCCGGTAACCTCCCGGTACACCGGAAAAATGCCCGAACCACTCGGAACCATTCCGATGTCCAAATGCAACCTTCCAATATATGAATCTTTACCTCTCGACCATTTCGAGACTCCTCGTCATGTCCGTGATCTCATTCGGGACTCCGAACAAGCTTCGGTCATCAAATCACATAAATCATAATACAAATCGTCATTGAACGTTAAGCGTGCGGACCCTACGGGTTCGAGAACTATGTAGACATGACCGAGACACATCTCCGGTAAATAACCAATAGCGGAACCTGGATGCTCATATTGGCTCCTACATATTCTACGAAGATCTTTATCGGTCAAACCGCATAACAACATACGTTGTTCCTTTTGTCATCGGTATGTTACTTGCCCGAGATTTGATCGTCGGTATCATCATAACTAGTTCAATCTCGTTACCGGCAAGTCTCTTTACTTGTTCCGTAATGCATCATCCCGTAACTAACTCTTTAGTCACATTGCTTGCAAGGCTTATAGTGATGTGCATTACCGAGAAGGCCCAGAGATACCTCTCCGATACTCGGAGTGACAAATCCTAATCTCGATCTATGCCAACCCAACAAACACCTTCGGAGACACCTGTAGAGCATCTTTATAATCACCCAGTTATGTTGTGATGTTTGATAGTGAAAGTGCAAATATCCCTGGGTGGTTTTGGTAATGATTAACAACATATAGCTCATTGAACTAATGCCATTACAAGACAAATATTTCAGGAAAGTTCAATGATTGGCATGGCATGGATAAGGAAAGTGGACCCCTCAAAAATGCTAAGGACAAAAGATTGGCTCAAGCTCAAAGCACAAGACTCTACATTTTACTTTTAGTGATCCAAGATCACATTGAGTCCATATGAAAAGCCAATACTATCAAGAGGGGGCGAGGTGTTGCTTAATGAATTACTTGCTCAAAATGCTTAGTGATATGCTCCAAAAACCCTCAACTACTTTGTCATATCCACATATGTCCCAAACCAAAAGTCAAACTTGGCCCCACCGAAACTTTCTATCCGGCGCCACCGAGTTCACTTGACATAGCCACTGCCACAAACCCTAGTCACTTCGGTCTCACCGATAGGGATCTCGGTCTCACCGAGATGGGATTGCAACCTCTCTGTTTCCCTTCGTAACGTTTCGGTCCAACCGAGATGAGCGATCGGTCCCACCGAGATTGCAATGCAAACTCTCTGTTTCCCCTTCATAACGTTTCGGTCTAACCGAGATGAGCGAATCGGTCCCACCGAGTTTGCCCGACCAACTCTCTAGTTAGCTTATTACCAAAGTCGGTCCAACCGAGTTTGAGTAATCGGTCCAACCGAGATTACGTTATGCCCTTACCCTAATGATATCGGTCCCACCGAGTTGACATGTCGGTCCCACCGAAAATCCTAACGTTCACATTTTGAACTAAAGCGGTCTGACCGAGTTTTCTGATTCGGTCCCACTGAGTTTGGTGAGTCGTGTGTAACGGTCAGATTTTGTGTGGAGGCTATATATACCCCTCCACCCACTCTTCATTCGTGGAGAGAGCCATCAGAACATGCCTAAACTTCCAACATACATTTTCTGAGAGAGAACCACCTACACTTGTGTTGAGACCAAGATATTCCATTCCAACCACATAAATCTTGATCTCTAGCCTTCCCCAAGTTGCTTTCCACTCAAATCATCTTTCTACCAAATCCAATCCTATGAGAGAGAGTTGAGTGTTGGGGAGACTATCATTTGAAGCACAAGATCAAGGAGTTCATCATCAACACACCATCTATTACCTTTTGGAGAGTGGTGTCTCCTAGATTGGCTAGGTGTCACTTGGGAGCCTCTGTCAAGATTGTGGAGTTGAACCAAGGAGTTTGTACGGGCAAGGAGATCACCTACTTCGTGAAGATCTACCCTAGTGAGGCAAGTCCTTCGTGGACGATGGCCATGGTGGGATAGACAAGGTTGCTTCTTCGTGGACCCTTCGTGGGTGGAGCCCTCCGTGGACTCGCGCAACCGTTACCCTTCGTGGGTTGAAGTCTCCATCAACGTGGATGTACGATAGCACCACCTATCGGAACCACAGATAAAAAATCTCCGTGTCTACATTGCATTTGCTCCCTCAAAACTCCCCCCACCTTCATATGCAATTGTTTTACATTCCGCTGCTATACTCTTAGAATTGCATGTGTAGGTTGATTACTTGATTTGTGCTAAGTTGCTAAAATCTGCCAAGACTTAAAATTGGGAAAAGGCTAGATTTTTATTTGGTTAATTAGTCTAATCACCCCCCTCTGGACATACTTTCGATCCTACAATTGGTATCAGAGCTTTGATCTCCATTTGCTTTGATTTCCATAGCTTTTGGTGATCATAGCCTTGGTTTCACAACTTAGGAGAGTATGGCGTCTAGCGAGGGAAATTACCACCGTAGAGGTCCTTACTTTGATGGTACTAATTTTGCTAGTTGGAAGCATAAGATGAAAATGCATATTCTCGGACATAACCCCGCCGTTTGGGCTATTGTGTGTATTGGCTTGCAAGGTGAATTATTTGATGGGAGAGAACCGAACAGTGAAGCTACCGCGGAAGAGTTGAAGATGCTGCAATACAACGCTCAAGCTTGTGATACTCTCTTCAATGGATTGTGCCTCGAAGAGTTCAACAAAATCAGCCGTCTTGAGAATGCAAAGGAAATTTGGGATACTTTGATTGATATGCACAAAGGTACCGACACCATCAAGGAATCCAAATTGGATGTGCTTCAAAGTCAACTTGACAAGTTCAAAATGAAGGATGGTGAAGGTGTCGCTGAAATGTACTCTAGGCTTGCTCTCATCACAAATGAGATTGCCGGCTTAGGAAGTGAAGAGATGACCGATAGATTCATCATCAAGAAGATCCTAAGAGCCTTGGATGGAAAATATGATACCGTGTGTACATTGATCCAAATGATGCCCAATTACAAAGATCTCAAGCCAACGGAAGTCATTGGAAGAATTGTTGCTCATGAGATGTCACTTAAGGATAAGGAAGAGCTCCACAACAAGTCAAGTGGTGCTTACAAAGCCTCATGTGAAGCTCCCACATCATCAAGTGAGAAACAAACCTTCAATGAAGAATTGAGCCTAATGGTGAAGAACTTCAACAAATTCTACAAGAGTAGAAGCAAGGGAAGAAGCTCCAAGTCAAGGTCCTATAATGACAAGAGATCTTCAAGTCGTGAACGGAATTGCTACAATTGTGGAAGACCCGGACACTACTCAAATGAGTGTACGGCTCCCTACAAAAGAAGAGAAGATTCTCCCAAGAGAAGAAGTAGAAGAGAAGAATCACCACCAAGGGAGAGAAGGAGTAGAGACGATTGTTATGAACGAAGACCCTCTCGGAGAAGCAAGGATTCGGAAAGGAAGGACAAATCATCAAAGATCTACAGAAAAAGAAGACATCAAGCTCATGTTGGTGAATGGGTATTCGGCTCCGACTCCGACCATCACTTCGAAATAAGTTATCACTCCGACTCCGAATATACTCAAGATGAAGGTGTTGCCGGTCTAGCACTTGTGCCAACCAACTCCTACGACATATTTGACTCACCAAATGAAGGAATTGGAAGATGCTTCATGGCCAAGGGTCCAAAGGTAACACACCCCGAGTATGTTGATTTTAATAGTCATGAAGATGATTTGCTAGGAGATGATGATTTACTTGTTGGCAACTCTAGTTATGAGAACTATGATGAACTTGCTATTAATCATGATAATCAAGATAAAACGAATGACGGTGATAAGAAGAAGACTGAGCATCTAACTAAAGAACTAAACACTCTTAAGTTAGCTCATAAAACTACCTTGGAAGATCATCGAGAACTTTTAAAGACTCATGAGAAGCTACGCTTTGAAAAGCTCAACCTTGAGCAAAAGCATGAGTTCTTAAAAGCAATCAATGATGATCTTCGCAAGAAAAGTTCTTCTTACATTGCCAAGTGTTTACTCTTGTCTAGTTACATGCCACAAGTTAAATCTAGCAATAAGAACAAGAAAGATTCTTCTTCTAGTAGTAACAACAATCATGCTAAATCCAATGTTGTTGCTTCTAGTAGTTCTCTTGATTCCACTAATGACTCTCTTAGCCAAGTTACACTTGACCAAGAAAATAGCTTATTGAAGGGAATTATAGAGAAAGGTGTTTACAAGAGTCTTGCCAGAAGTAAGCAATTTGAGGAAATTGTACGCAAGCAAGGAAGACACCAGAAGAATCAAGGTGTTGGTTTTGAATGAAAGTTCAATGCCAATGGAGTTGAGTGGGAAGAAGATCAATATCCCAAGACGAAGTTTGTTCCTCAACAAGAGAAGTATGATCCTACTTATTTCCAAGGAACACAAGATCAAGATGATCTTCCACCACAAGACCACAAGCTAAAAGGCAAGGACAAGCTTCAAGAGGAGATTGATGCATTTTAAGAAGCTCCTAAAGCCTTGGTTAAGTGGGTTCCCAAGACTGCATCAAGTTCCACTTCATCAAGTACGACTACAACTCCAAGGATTCCCATCAAGATGGTGTGGATCCCTAAGAAGAAGAACTAGAGAGTTCTTGAGGGTGACTCCGCCAACATACTTCACTCTTATCATTTTGGCAAGGACAAGTGCAAACAACTTCCATATCTTGCACTAGTTCAAGGAGTCACAAACCCTCTTGTTGGTAAGACAAGGGACAAGGTAACATAATGCATTCATGAACATCATCTCATGTGAACATCACTCTATGTAAATGGATATCCTTGTTTGTTCCTTGTGGGACTAACCCGTGTAGGTATTGAAAGTGCAACTCACTCCAAAGGATTGCTCCGAATGATCTACATCAACATTGAGCATTCACATCTTCAACACCTACATGAAGTCATCATCGACAAAACCCAAGGTTAGTTCATCCCTCTTAGGGGGATATCACATCTAGGGGGAGCTTTACTCTAATCAATTGAGCTAAAGCAACTCTAATGATGTGAACACAACAATGCTTTATGTAAAAGTGGCAACCCCACTTGTGCTTAAACGATGAGTATGACCTATGATCAAATGTTCTCTTTTGACTCCTAAGTCAATATACTCATATATAGATGACCTAGTCATTGCCAAATTGCTTGATAGATGCTAGAGTGATTGTGCATGCTTTGTCGCATATTTCATTTGTCATTTTATTGTGTGAGCATGTTGGTTGCATATTTTACTCATTCAAGGACATCCACTTGTTGCTTTGATTGTTTGGATCTTTTTCTTTTGCCAAGTGGATGGACAAGAATGCCTAAGAACCTTCTCTAGCTATCTATGCTTTTCTCGTCTCAAACTCTATTCATGCTACATCACAAAGTTCGATCAAGTCAGATTCGAACCACTCTGTGTGAGGAGCACTCGGAGTCCCCGATTCGTCATAGACTTAAACTTCCAAAACCTCTTTGTGCATTTCGGTCTGACCGAGAAATCCATTTCGGTCAAACCGAGTTCACTAAGTTGATCTAGGTTTTCATCTCGGTGCAACCGATTTGAACACTTCGGTCACACCGAGTTGCAGCAGCCGCTTGCGATTCTGCAATCTCGGTGCCACCGAGTTGTTCCACTCGGTCACACCGACAGGGTCGGGATATATATACCCACGGGTGAGACTTTGGAAATTTCTTCAAATTCTCTCAGCCCGCGCGTGTCCTGCTCTGCCTCCTCAGGTCTCCGGATCGTCTCCTCACCGTCAACAACCTCCTGCCGTTGGACTCTGCCGCCGTTGACGGAATCTGCTCCGCCGTCGCCGCCGTAGCGAACACTCGCCACTCTAGGGTAAGTGTTCGACCCCTTGTGCTGTCTTTTTCACTCTGATTCCTAGCACAAGGACAATGCCATGTTTCTTGCCACGAATGTGATTAATCTATCCAACTAAAAATTCCTTAGGACTAGATTGATTCAAAAAATTTAGGGTTAGCTCTCCGCAGAACTCATCTCGGACCGACCGAAATGTAGAAATCGGTCTCACCGATTCGGCTTAGGCCATTGCACATGCGCTTTTTGGTCCGACCGAAACATGCAAATCGGTGTGACCGAGTTCAAGATTCTGTGAAACCCTAGCAATCTCGGTGCCACCGAACTGTGACTCGGCCCAACCGAGTTCACTAGTTTAGGTTCCAAGTGTTGCTTCGGTATCACCGAGTTTGTCAATTCGGTAGCTCCGAGATCACTTCTGTAGAGAACTAAAACTAAGATTTTTGACTCAATTTGTTTTGCAAAACCTCTGTACTTTGTGATGCTCATCTACTCTACCTCATCTACAACCTATTCACAGGGTCTGCTGACAGTTTGCCTGCAAGATGTCTGATCAAAGTGAAAGTCAGAACAGGTCATAGGAACATGTGCAGATGAGTGAGGGCTCAGATCCCGCTAGCACTTCTGATGATGGCAGCAGGAGCACTCCAAGCAACTTGCCAAAGGCAGCCACCAGATCTAGGAAGAAGAGAACCTCAAAATCTGAGGATGAGGACTATGTGGCCACTAAGGAGGAAGTAAGCTCCAAAAAGAAGGTGCTGAAGAAGGAGTATGGCACAACTGCTGCAAGTAAGCCAGGGCTGAATAAGAAGGCACCGGCAAGGAGAATTCCTATGTCAAAGGCCAGAGCCTCTACTCAAGAGACAATGGAGTTCACTCTTGAACCCAAAGAAGGTGGTGAAGGCAAGAAGAGGAAGGAAAGGTTCAAGAAGACCATTGCCAGAGTCATTGGGAAGTCCTCCATGATGAGAGATCCCTCTGAAGAGGAAGAGGATGCTACTCCAGCACCTAAGGCACAGAAGCTCATGGGAGATGCTATAAAGTCAGGGGCTGCTGCTAAGCCCAAAACTGCTCCCAAAGCTGTTGCTCCAGTTCCCAAGACTGCACCCAAGAGGAGTACCAGGAACATACCTGCTGAGGAGAAGAACAAGGCCCCAGTGCTTGAGACTGAAGAAGGGGAAGCTGAAGCCCAAGTGCTAAGGAAGCTAAAGCCAAAGATCCTTGACCATAATGATGCACATCCTGTTGTAGAAGATATGAGGATCAGGAAGGATGCAGGACTGAGACAGTGGAGAAAGGCTGACCCATATGCTGTCAGGAGGAGAACTGCTGTGGATTATAGGTTCCACACAAAGGAACAACAAGATTTCTATGAGACTATCCTGCTTGACAAGAAGCCCATAGTGTGTGACATGAGATGAGTGGACTGGACCTACATAAGAGAGAATGAAGATCACTTCCCAGGTGTTTATGACAGCTTCAAGGCATGTGAGGTTGACAAGTTTGTTGGCCAAAAGCTCACCAAGTGGAATGATGAGCTGATCATGCAATTCTATTCTACTGCTCATTTCTATCCATATGGCAGAATCGTATGGATGTCAGAGGTACAAGGTACCATTCTACAGTTGATGAGTGGGCTAGATTGATCAATACTCCAGAAGCTCATGAAGATGATTTGGATGTCTATGACAAGGAGAAGAAGGATCACAACTCAATGGCCAGCATGTACAAGGAGATTCCTGATGCAGACCTAGAGACTCACAAGTTTGGCTCTGTGAAGCACTTACTATCAGGCCTGCCTACAACCAATACCATTCTGAGGCACACTCTATTGCCAAAGTCAGAATGATCAGAGGACACTCCATCAACTTGCTGCATATATTTGATGTTCCTCAAAAGTTCAAAGTGATGAGTCTGATTGTGGAAACAATCAAGAGGACAGCTGCAGACCAGAAGAGATCTTGTTGGTATGCTCCACAAATTCAGGTGCTCATCAACTCCAAGATGGGCACAGGCACATATCTATTGGACAAAGAGAATTTACCCCTCAGGCTAGACTTTGAGGACAACATTGTTGTCATGACTGAGGAAGATCCATCAGCAGTGCAAGCACATGAGAAGAGAGAGAAGGCAAGGGCAGAGAAAGCTGCAAGGATGTCAACTGCTGAAGAGGCATCTCAAGTGTTCTTGAAGAGCAAGCAAGATCAGCTTGGATATCTGATCCAATCCACCTTGAGGATTGAGAAGGGCTTGGCCACCCTGACTCAAAACCAGGAGAGCTTGGAGAGGATCATTGAGCAGAAATTCTATGATCTTGATTTCAAGGTAACTGAGATTCAGTCAGTGGTTGAGCAACTTCAGGAGGAAGTGGAGGAGAAGAAGGGCAAGTCTACTACAGATGCTTTTACTAGAGTGCCCAGAAGCCAGAGGTCTACTGCAGTGCCTGTCCCAGACACAAGAGCTACTACATCTGCACCAGCAGCCACAGCCTCAGTGCCATCAACTCCAGCAGCCACTCCACCAGCTCCAGCTACATCAACAGAAGCTTTCGTCCTTGGAGTCATCTCTACACCACCTCATGAAGACCAAGCTTGAGAGATGCATAGCACTATGCATATTTTTAACCTTTTGGTACTTCTTGCCAAAGGGGGAGAAATATGTATAGATCATAGTCTTCGAGAGAGAGAGTGTTGTTTTGTCTCTCTTTGCAGTTTACTTGCTTGAAATTTATTGTGTTTTTGCTTGCTGCATTATGTCTTTTGTGAGATACTTGGATGCTCATGTGATTGATCATTTGCTACCTTAATGCTTGTTTGGATGATACTATCTTTTATATCTTATATATGATCATTCACTTTGCTTGGTGATGAGTGCATGTTTTTAACTATTATCATTTTGAGCTCTCCACCAAGATGTATGTGACATGGAAGAGTGACCCATGATCCTAACACATCGTGCATTTGCAGTCCAAAGATAATTTTAAATAATGCACAAATTTAGGGGGAGTTCTTGTTTGTCACATACTTCTCAAAGCGACAATGTATTTCAATCTTATTATCATTTGTCGAAGCTTTGATCTATATGTTGTCATCAATTACCAAAAAGGGGAAGATTGAAAGTGCAACTATCCCTGGGTGGTTTTGGTAATGATTAACAACATATAGCTCATTGAACTAATGCCATTACAAGATAAATATTTCAGGAAAGTTCAATGATTAGCATGGCATGGATAAGGAAAGTGGACCCCTCAAAATGCTCAGGACAAAAGATTGGCTCAAGCTCAAAGCACATGACTCTACATTTTACTTTTAGTGATCCAAGATCACATTGGGTCCATAGGAAAAGCCAATACTATCAAGAGGGGTGAGGTGTTGCTTAATGAATTACTTGCTCAAAATGCTTAGTGATATGCTCCAAAAACCCTCAACTACTTTGTCATATCCACATATGTCCCAAACCAAAAGTCAAACTTGGCCCCACCAAAACTTTCTATCCGGCGCCACCGAGTTCACTTGACATAGCCACTGCCACAAACCCTAGTCACTTCGGTCTCACCGAGATGGGATTGCAACCTCTCTGTTTACCTTCGTAACGTTTTGGTCCAACCGAGATGAGCGATCGGTCCCACCGAGATTGCAATGCAAACTCTCTGTTTCCCCTTCATAACGTTTCGGTCTAACCGAGATGAGCGAATCGGTCCCACCGAGTTTGCCTAACCAACTTTCTAGTTAGCTTATTACCAAAGTCGGTCCAACCGAGTTTGAGTAATCGGTCCATCCGAGATTACGTTATGCCCTAACCCTAATGATATCAGTCCCACCGAGTTGACATGTCGGTCCCACCGAAAATACTAACGTTCACATTTTGAACTAAATTGGTCTGACCGAGTTTTCTGATTCGGTCCCACCGAGTTTGGTGATTTGTGTGTAACGGTTAGATTTTGTGTGGAGGCTATATATACCCCTCCACCCACTCTTCATTCGTGGAGAGAGCCATCAGAACATGCCTAAACTTCCAACATACATTTTCTGAGAGAGAACCACCTACACTTGTGTTGAGACCAAGATATTCCATTCCAACCACATAAATCTTGATCTCTAGCCTTCCCCAAGTTGCTTTCCACTCAAATCATCTTTCTACCAAATCCAATCCTATGAGAGAGAGTTGAGTGTTGGGGAGACTATCATTTGAAGCACAAGAGCAAGGAGTTCATCATCAACACACCATCTATTACCTTTTGGAGAATGGTGTCTCCTAGATTGGCTAGGTGTCACTTTGGAGCCTCCGTCAAGATTGTGGAGTTGAACCAAGGAGTTTTTACGGGCAAGGAGATCGCCTACTTCGTGAAGATCTAACCTAGTGACGCAAGTCCTTCGTGGACGATGGCCATGGTGGGATAGACAAGGTTGCTTCTTCATGGACCCTTCGTGGGTGGAGCCCTCCGTGGAGTTGCGCAACCGTTACCCTTCATGGGTTGAAGTCTCCATCAACGTGGGTGTACGACAGCACCACCTATCGGAACCACGGATAAAAAATCTCCATGTCTACACTGCATTTGCTCCCTCTAAACTCCTCCCCTTACCTTCATATGCCATTGTTTTACATTCCGCTGCTATACTCTTAGAATTGCATGTGTAGGTTGATTACTTGATTTGTGCTAAGTTGCTAAAATCTGCCAAGACATAAAATTGGGAAAAGGCTAGATTTTTATTTGGTCAAGTAGTCTAATCACCCCCCTCTAGACATACTTTCGATCCTACAGATAGCACACAAGGTGTTCCTCCGGTATTCGGGAGTTGCATAATCTCATAGTCAAAGGAACATGTATAAGTCATGAAGAAAGCAATAGCAATAAAACTCAACGATCATAATGCTAAGCTAACGGATGGGTCTTGTCCATCACATCATTCTCTAATGATGTGATCCCGTTCATCAAATGACAACACATGTCCATGGTCAGGAAACTTAACCATCTTTGATTAACGAGCTAGTCTAGTAGAGGCATACTAGGGACACTTTGTTTGGTCTATGTATTCACACATGTATCAAGTTTCCGGTTAATACAATTCTAGCATGAATAATAAACATTTAGCATGATATAAGGAAATATAAATAACAACTTTATTATTGCCTCTAGGGCATATTTCCTTCAGTCTCCGACTTGCACTAGAGTCAATAATCTAGTTCACATCGCCATGTGATTTAACACCAATAGTTTGTTGGAAATATGCCCTAGAGGCAATAATAAAATGGTTATTATTATATTTCCTTGTTCGTGATAATTGTCTATTGTTCATGCTATAATTGTGTTATCCGGAAATCGTAATACATGTGTGAACACATAGACCATAACATGTCCCTAGTGAGCCTCTAGTTGTCTAGCTCGTTGATCAATAGATGGTTACGGTTTCCTGACCATGGACATTGGATGTCATTGATAACGGGATCACATCATTAGGAGAATGATGTGATGGACAAGACCCAATCCTAAGCATAGCACTAGATCGTGTAGTTCGTTTGCTAAAGCTTTTCTAATGTCAAGTATCATTTCCTTAGACCATGAAATCGTGCAACTCCCGGATACCGTAGGAATGCTTTGGGTGTACCAAACGTCACAACGTAACTGGTTGGCTATAAAGGTGCAATACAGGTATCTCCGAAAGTGTCTGTTGGGTTGGCACGGATCGAGACTGGGATTTGTCACTCCGTATGACGGAGAGGTATCTCTGGGCCCACTCGGTAATGCATCATCATAATGAGCTCAATATGTGACTAAGTAGTTAGTCACGGGATCATGCATTATGGAACGAGTAAAGTGACTTGCCGGTAACGAGATTGAACGAGGTATTGGGATACCGACGATCGAATCTCGGGCAAGTAACGTACTGATTGACAAAGGGAATTGTATACGGGATTGCTTGAATCCTCGACATCGTGGTTCATCCGATGAGATCATCGTGGAACATGTGGGAGCCAACATGGGTATCCAGATCCCGCTGTTGGTTATTGGCTAGAGAGCGGTCTCGGTCATGTCTGCATGATTCCCGAACCCATAGGGTCTACACACTTAAGGTTCGATGACGCTAGGGTTATAAGGAAGATTTGTATGTGATTACCGAATGTTGTTCGGAGTCCCGGATGAGATCCCAGACGTCACAAGGAGTTCCGGAATGGTCCAGAGGTGAAGATTTATATATGAGAAGTCATCATAGGGTCAGCGGAAATATTCGAGGGTATACCGGTATTGTACCGGGACCACCGGAGGGGTTCCGGGGGTCCACCGGGAGGGTCCACCTGCCCTGGAGGGCCTTATGGGCTGTAGGTGGAAGGGAACCAGCCCTAAGTGGGCCGGGCGCCATCCCCCCTAGGGCCCATGCGCCTAGGGTTTGGGGGGAACCCTAAAGGGGGCGCCCCCTTGCTTGGGGGGCAAGCCCCCTCCCCCTTGGCCGCCGCCCCCCTCTAGATCTCATCTAGAGGGGCCGGCCCCCTTCCCCCTTCTCCCTATAAATAGAGGGGTGGAGGGAGGGCTGCAGCACCACATCCAAAGAGCAGCCCCTCCCCTCCCCAACACCTCTCCTCCTCCGCGTGAGCTTGGTGAAGCCCTGCCGGAGAACTGCCACTCCATCACCACCACGCCGTCGTGCTGCTGTTGGAGCCCTCTTCCTCAACCTCTCCCTCCTCCTTGCTGGATCAAGGTGCGGGAGATGTCACTGGGCTGCACGTGTGTTGAACGTGGAGGTGCCGTTGTTCGGCGCTAGGATCGGGATCCACCGCGATCTGAATCGCTACGAGTACGACTCCCTCATCCGTGTTCTTGCAACGCTTCTGTCTCGCGATCTTCAACGGTATGAAGATGCACTCTCCTCTCTCTCGTTGCTAGTTACTCCATAGATTGATCTTGGTGATGTGTAGATTTTTTTTTAATTTCTGCAACGATCCCCAACAGTGGTATCAGAGCCAGGTTTATGCGTAGTTTCTATGCACGAGTAGAACACAAGTTGTTGTGGGCGTCGATTTTGTCAATTTACTTGCCGTTACTAGTCTTATCTTGGTTCGGCGGCATCGTGGGATGAAGTGGCCCGGACCGACCTTACACGTACGCTTACGTGAGACAGGTTCCACCGACTGACATGCACTAGTTGCATAAGGTGGCTAGCGGGTGTCTGTCTCTCCCACTTTAGTCGGATCGGATTCGATGAAAAGGGTCCTTATGAAGGGTAAATAGAAATTGGCATATCACGTTGTGGTTCTGGCGTACGTAAGAAACGTTCTTGCTAGAAACCTATAGCAGCCACGTAAAAATTTGCAACAACAATTAGAGGACGTCTAACTTGTTTTTGCAGCAAGTGTCATGTGATGTGATATGGCCAGAAGGATGTGATGAATGATATATGTGATGTATGAGATTGATCATGTTCTTGTAATAGGAATCACGACTTGCATGTCGATGAGTATGACAACCGGCAGGAGCCATAGGAGTTGTCTTAATTTATTTATGACCTGCGTGTCAACTGGAACGTCATGTAATTACTTTACTTTATTGCTAACCGTTAGCTATAGTAGTAGAAGTAATAGTTGGCGAGACAACTTCATGAAGACACGATGATGGAGATCATGATGATGGAGATCATGGTGTCATGCCGGTGACGATGATGATCATGGCGCCCCGAAGATGGAGATCAAAAGGAGCAAAATGATATTGGCCATATCATGTCACTATTTGATTGCATGTGATGTTTATCATGTTTTACATCTTATTTGCTTAGAACGACGGTAGCATAAATAAGATGATCCCTCGCTAAAATTTCAAGAAAGTGTTCCCCCTAACTGTGCACCGTTGCAAAGGTTCGTTGTTCCGAAGCACCACGTGATGATCGGGTGTGATAGGTCCTAACGTTCGCATACAACGGGTGTAAGCCAGATTTACACACGCAACACACTTAGGTTGACTTGACGAGCCTAGCATGTACAGACATGGCCTCGGAACACAAGAGACCGAAAGGTCGAACATGAGTCGTATAGCAGATACGATCAACATGAAGATGTTCACCGATGATGACTAGTCCGTCTCACGTGATGATCGGACACGACCTAGTTGACTCGGATCATGTATCACTTAGATGACTAGAGGGATCTCTGTCTGAGTGGGAGTTCATTAATTTGATTAGATGAACTTAATTATCATGAACTTAGTCTAAAATCTTTACAATATGTCTTGTAGATCAAATGGCCCACGCTAATGTCAACCTCAACTTCAACGCGTTCCTAGAGAAAACCAAGCTGAGAGACGATGGTAGCAACTATACGGACTGGGTCCGGAACTTGAGGATCATCCTCATAGCTGCCAAGAAAGCATACGTCCTTGAAGCACCGCTAGGTGAAGCACCCATCCCAGCAAACCAAGACGTTATGAACGCTTGGCAAACACGTGTTGATGATTACTCCCTGGTTCAGTGCGGCATGCTTTACAGCTTAGAACCGGGGCTCCAAAAGCGTTTCGAGCAGCACGGAGCATATGAGATGTTCCAAGAGCTGAAAATGGTTTTCCAAGCTCATGCCCGGGTCGAGGGATATGAAGTCTCCAACAAGTTCTACAGTTGTAAGATGGAGGAGAATAGTTCCGTCAGCGAACACATACTCAAAATGTCTGGGTTGCACAACCGCTTGTCTCAGCTGGGAGTTAATCTCCTGGATGACGCGGTCGTTGACAGAATCCTTCAGTCGCTTCCACCTAGCTACAAGAGCTTTGTGATGAACTTCAATATGCAGGGGATGGAAAAGACCATTCCTGAGGTATATTCAATGCTGAAATCAGCAGAGGTGGAGATCAAAAAGGAACATCAAGTGTTGATGGTGAATAAGACCACTAAGTTCAAGAAAGGCAAGGGTAAAAAGAGCTTCAAGAAAGATGGCAAGGGAGTTGTCGCGCCCGGTAAGCAAGCTGCCGGGAAGAAGACAAAGAATGGACCCAAGCCTGAGACTGAGTGCTTTTATTGCAAGGGAAACGGTCACTGGAAGCGGAACTGCCCCAAGTACTTAGCGGATAAGAAGGCCGGCAATACCAAAGGTATATGTGATATACATGTTATTGATGTGTACCTAACCAGCGCTCGTAGTAGCTCCTGGGTATTTGATACCGGTGCGGTTGCTCATATTTGTAACTCAAAGCAGGAGTTGCGGAATAAGCGGAGACTGGCGAAGGACGAGGTGACGATGCGCGTCGGGAATGATTCCAAGGTCGATGTGATCGCCGTCGGCACGCTACCTCTACATTTACCTACGGGATTAGTTTTAAACCTCAATAATTGTTATTTAGTGCCAGCTTTGAGCATGAACATCGTATCTGGATCTCGTTTGATGCGAGATGGCTACTCATTTAAATCCGAGAATAATGGTTGTTCTATTTATATGAGAGATATGTTTTATGGTCATGCCCCGCTGGTCAATGGTTTATTCTTAATGAATCTCGAACGTGATGTTACACATATTCATAGTGTGAATGCCAAGAAATGTAAGGTTGATAATGATAGTCCCACATACTTGTGGCACTGCCGCCTTGGTCACATTGGTGTCAAACGCATGAAGAAACTCCATACAGATAGACTTTTGGAGTCTCTTGATTATGAATCATTTGACACGTGCGAACCATGCCTCATGGGAAAAATGACCAAGACTCCGTTCTCTGGAACAATGGAGCGAGCAACCAACTTATTGGAAATCATACATACTGATGTGTGCGGTCCAATGAGCGTTGAGGCTCGCGGTGGCTATCGTTATGTTCTCACCCTCACTGATGACTTGAGTAGATATGGATATGTCTACTTAATAAAACACAAGTCTGAGACCTTTGAAAAGTTCAAGGAATTTCAGAGTGAGGTTGAGAATTGTCGGAGTAAATGGCCACGGGTAGCCTAACCGACTACCCATGGTTCTTCAAAAATTATCAGGCCGATTGAGCCTTCAAGCGTTCGAAGCATTGGGCCGACTTCCCCTGGCCGACTACCCTAGGGGCCGACTCTCCAAAGGCGACCCGGCCTTGGTAACCTCTCCCAAGATAGTTGCGAGATGGCCGACTCCAGGAAGCCGGCGCCAAGAGGACCGACTTCCAAGAGCCAGCCATGAAGCGCGCCGACTCCAAGAAGCCGGCCAAGACCGCACCCACCAAAACTGCGCCCACATAATGGTGATACGACGGGGTGTGGCCACAGCGCGGTCCACTATCCCCGAAGCCCGAGGCAGGCATGGCCACAGGACGCCGTACGGGTCAGCCATCTCCCGTCCGGCTCGGCACTGTAGCCATGCTGGCCTCAACGTCATCCACGACGAGCGCCAGTACGGCCCACGGGCGGCGGGCCCCTTTAGCCAGAGAGAAGCGCGAAGGCGGCCCGGCCTCCCCCAGTCGGCCAAGGGTGTAGCCGGCCCCCAGAAGCCGGCTACCCCCCTCCCTCGAAGCATGTGCCACATTAAGGAGACAAGACGAGGTAAGGCTACAGTGAGAGCCCTCGAGGCGGCACATTGTAGCCACGCTTACCTCGACAAAGCCCTCGTCGTTAGGGGCGATGCTACAGTAAGCAGCCGCCGACAAGACCCCTAGGCAGTGGGGCTGGCCTGTCGACCAAGAGGTCGGCAGCCGGCGGGACCCACCAGTCGGCGGGCCCCAACGGCCGGCGGAGAAGCCGGCGAACACAGACACTGACGACTGGGACCCGCGCCCAGTCGGATTACAATTGTACCCCGGGGGGTAGGCCTATATAAACCCCCCAGGGCACCCATGCAAAGGGTTGGCTTCTTAGAGTTACACACATACCATATAGAGAGGGAAGCTAGAGCTAGCCTTGCTCTTCTTCTCCCTTGAACCCGACAGCTCAAGGAGCATTTGTAGCTACTCTTTCTGATCTAGTGATCATGCGGAGACCCCGCAGAGCGGGATTAGGGGTGTTATCTCCACGGAGAGCCCCGAACCTGGGTAAGATTCGCCGGCGTGCATGTCTTCGCCTCATCCCGTTTCCAGGCACCGGCAACGTCTTACTGGCTCCCACCATGATAAGCCACCCGTTGGCATATGTCGCACCTACCACCCGACATTTGGCGCCCATCATGGGGCCAGGTGCACCGTCGTCCGGAGACCTGTTCTGGACGGGAACCCTCTTCCTCCCTCGCGAGCCCAGCCAGCCTGCTGCGCCCGATGGCGTTTGCCTCGACACGCTGCAAGGCGTCGACGACGCTTGCGCGGCGAGCCGCCTCGCCGATCTTCTCGGCGAGACTCGCATCTCCGACGAGCCTGCGCCCGACGCGGGCACGGACTACCCCAAGAGCCGCCTCGTCAGCCTCCTCGACCAGCTTCACGTCTCCAGCGAGCCTGCTGCAGACTTGGAGTCGGTCGGCTCCACCGACCCGATGCTTGTCGATTCCGACACGGCATCGCTCGACGCCTACCCCTCCGACGTGGTGGTCTTCGACGATCCTCTCCCTCGAGCTGACAGTGGCAGCAGCGATGTCACCGAAGTGTTGGTCATCAGCCATGTCGCCAACTCGGGCGAGAACGCCCATGACACCCTGCAAGCGGCGATGCACGACCTCTCCGTCCCCATGCCGGCCGACGCCGACGCCGAGACCCTGGAGGCACGCCGCCTCGCCCTCGTCGCGGAAGGCCAGAAGATAGCCTCCATGAGACGCCTCACCGAGGCCCACCAGCGCGAAGTCGACCGCGCCGCCTTCGGTACGCCGCCGCCTAGCGGGCCGAGCCGGCTTCGTCCAGAAGCGCGGCGCGGCTATCGCCAGTATGCTGGGGGCAGATCGCCCCGTCTACGCCACCCTGCTCGAGAATCTACGAGCCGCCCAGGCGGCCGCTGAAGAGCTAAATGGGCTGGGAGCCGACGAGCTCCCCTACATGACAAGGCGGATCCAGCAGCTGATCGACGCGGCTGCAGAACGGCACGAAGCCGGCGCCCGCGCCGTTAGTCATCCCCCGCGCCGGGAGCACGCCGCGACGTCCCGCTCGCCGACTGCGAGCAGCGCCCGCCAGAGGAAAGACAAGGAGCCGGCTGCTAGCCGCAGCCGGACTCGTATCACCATCGAGTGCGACGCGGAAGGCCGCCCTCGAGCGGTGGAGCGCCTAGGAAATCCGCCTCCTCCCCCGCCTCGAAGGGAGAGACGTCTCACCCCGCCGCCCTTCACGCACCCGACTCTTGGTGACCGACTAGGCCGCCGAGAAGGAGTCGGCGAGAACGACGCCCGCCACCGGATCCACCGCCTTGCTCGATCCCTAGCGTTAGAAGAAGAAGACGATGTCGGCCCGCCATGCTTTGGCCCCCGCATCCGCGACGAGCCCTTCCCCAAAGGGTTCTCGCTCCCCAGAGACACGCCCAAGTACAACGGCTCTGTGAAGCCGGAAGATTGGCTCATCGACTACTCCACTGCTGTCAGCATAGCCAACGGCAATCGGCACGTGGCCGTGAAGTACATCCCCCTCATGCTGCAAGGCACGGTGCGCACCTGGCTCAACAGCCTCAAGCCCTACAGCATCAACAGCTGGCTGGACTTCATGGAAGTCTTCGTCCGCAACTTCACCAGCACGTACAAGCGGCCTCCCAAGCCTCGCCAGCTCTCCCTGTGCGTCCAAGGGCCCAATGAGTCGACCCGCGACTACCTCACGCGGTGGGCCGAGCTCCGCAACTTCTGCGAGGGGGTGCACGAGGTTCAGGCCATCGAGTACTTCACTGCCGGGTGCCGAGAGGGCACCCTCCTCAAGCACCGACTCCTCTGCGACGAGCCGGCTACCCTCGACGAACTGCTGATCATCGCGGACAAGTACGCCACGGCCGACTCCTCGATGAAGACCGAGCTCCGAGTGGACGCCTCTGGGAAGGTGCTCGCTCCGGCTCCAAAGACGCCAGTTGGCAACTCCAATCGGCGCCCTTACCAGAACGATCACAAGCGCAAGGCCCCCATGCCGCCTTCCACCAGTCGGCAGGTGGTCACAGTTGAAGATGAGCAGCCCGAAGAGCGGCCCGCTCCCAAGAAGAAGGGTGGCAGGCCGGCTTGGCAGCCGGCTTTCTCTTACGAGCAGACTCTCGACGCCCCCTGCAAGTTCCACAGCGGCGCGAAGCCGTCCAACCACACAACCCGAAAATGCCACTGGCTCACGCGGATCTCCAAGGGCGAAGGGTTGGTGCCGCCTCCGCCTCCCGGTCCGCCGCCTCCAGCCCCCAGCAGCCGGCGGCTCGGCCAGCAGTCGGAGCCATTCAAGATGAGTTCCCTGAAGAGCACGCCGCCTACGTCGTCTTCACAAGCCAAGCCGAAGACAAGCGCAGTCGGCGCCGTCAGCATCAAGAGGTCAACGCGGTCGCCTCTAGCGCCCCCGAGTTCATGCACTGGTCCGAGAAGCCCATCAACTGGAGCCAGGCCGACCACCCAGAGGTGATGCCATCCCCTGGCTCCTATGCATTGGTCTTGGATGTCACCCTCGCGACGGAGAGGCGAGCTGCCCGATTCTCCCGCGTCCTGATAGATGGCGGAAGCAGTATCAATATAATGTACCGCGATACCATGGAGAAGCTGAACATCAAGGCAAAGCAGCTTATGCCAAGCCGGACCGTGTTCCATGGCATCGTCCCCGGCTTGTCTTGTTCCCCGATCGGCAAGATCAAGATGGATGTTCTCTTCGGAGACAAGGATCATTTTCGCCGAGAAGCGATCTGGTTTGAGGTAGTGGATCTAGAGAGCCCCTACCATGCTCTGCTTGGCCGACCTGCTCTGGCCAAGTTCATGGCTGTGCCCCACTACGCCTACCTAAAGATGAAGATGCCGAGCTCGAAGGGGATCATCACCGTAGCCGGCGACTACAAGAAGTCCATCGAGTGCGCCATGGCCAGCAGCCGGCTGGCCGAGTCCCTCGTAGTGGCGGAAGAGAAGAAGATGCTGGAGTGGGTTGTGGCCATGGCCGGCAAGCAGCCGGCCCTGTCCCCCAATCCCAAAGATTGTGATGCACAAGGCTCCTTCCAGCCGGCCAAGGAGACGAAGAAGATACCTCTGGACCCGGAGAATCCGGAAAGGTTTGCTGTCATTGGGGCAAACCTGGGCAGTAAATAGGAAGGCGAGCTCGTCGACTTCCTCCGTGAGAATCAAGACATTTTTGCATGGTCCCCAAAGGACATGCTGGGTGTCCCGAAGGATTTCGCCGAGCACAAATTGCACGTCCGAGCCGACGCGAAGCCGGTCAAGCAGCCCCTTCGCCGACTGTCAGAAGAGAAGCGAAGAATCGTAGGAGAAGAGATAGCCCGGCTCCTCGCCGCTGGCTTTATTATGGAAGTATTTTTTCCAGAGTGGCTTGCCAACCCAGTTCTGGTATTGAAGAAGAACAACAAGTGGCGCATGTGTATAGACTACACCAGCCTCAACAAGGCCTGCCCAAAGGATCCGTTTGCTTTGCCACGGATTGACCAAGTGATAGACTCCATAGCCGGATGTGAGCTGTTGAGCTTTTTGGATGCCTACTCAGGGTACCATCAGATCAAGTTGGACCCAGCAGACCGCCTGAAGACTGCCTTCATCACACCATTTGGAGCTTTCTGTTACCTGACTATGACATTCGGCTTAAGGAATGCCGGTGCCACTTTTCAGCGTTGCATGCAGAAATGCCTCCTCAAGCAACTCGGCAGAAATGCCCACGTCTACGTAGACGACATTGTGGTGAAGACAGAGAAGCGCGGCACCCTGCTGGAAGACCTCAAAGAAACATTCGCCAACTTGCGCCGATTTCAAGTCAAGCTCAACCCCGAGAAGTGCGTGTTCGGAGTACCAGCCGGCCAGCTGCTAGGCTTTCTGGTCTCCGAACGCGGCATCGAGTGCAACCCTGTGAAGATCAAGGCCATCGAGAGGATGGAGATTCCCACCAAATTGCGAGATGTGCAGAAGTTCACTGGGTGCTTGGCTTCCCTAAACCGCTTTATCAGCCGGCTAGGCGAAAAGGCTCTCCCCCTGTACCGACTCATGAAGAAATCCACTCACTTCGAGTGGAATGACCAAGCCGACCAAGCATTCCATGAGCTGAAGAAGATGCTGACCACCCCACCTGTCCTGGCGGCACCGACTGAGAAGGAGCCCATGCTCCTCTACATTGCCGCGACTAGCCGAGTGGTCAGTACAGTTGTCGTGGTCCAGTGCCCGGAAGAAGGCCGAGCCCAGCTAGTCCAGAGGCCGGTGTATTATCTAAGCGAAGTACTATCCAGTTCAAAGCAAAACTACCCGCACTACCAGAAGATGTGCTATGGGGTGTACTTCGCCGCCAAGAAGCTAAAACCCTACTTCCAAGAGCATCCCATCACGGTCGTGTGCACCGCCCCGCTTGCCGAGATCATAGGCAGCCGGGATGCATCCGGCCGGGTGGCTAAATGGTCCATTGCATTGGCACCATACACAATCTTCTACCAGCCCCGCACCGCCATCAAGTCCCAAGCATTGGCCGACTTCCTCGTCGATTGGGCCGAGACCCAGTACCTACCGCCGGCTCCCGACTCTACCCATTGGCGGATGCACTTCGACGGGTCCAAGATGCGCACTGGCTTGGGAGCCGGCATCGTCCTCACCTCTCCTAAAGGCGACAAACTCAGATACACGCTGCAAATCCACTTTGCCGCCTCCAACAACGTGGCCGAGTACGAGGCACTCGTACATGGGCTCCGGCTAGCCAAAGAGCTCGGCATACGCCGGATCCTGTGTTATGGCGACTCAGACTTGGTGGTCCAGCAGTCGTCTGGCGACTGGGACGCCAAGGACGCAAACATGGCGAGCTATCGATTCCTCGTCCAGCAAATCAGTGGATACTTCGAAGGGTGCGAGTTCCTTCACGTGCCAAGGGCCGACAACGACCAAGCAGATGCCTTGGCACGGATCGGCTCCACCCGACAGGCTATACCGACCGGCGTCTCCCTCCAGCGCCTCCTCAAGCCATCCATCAAGCCGTCTCCAGAGTCGGACTCCATCTTCGTACCGCCTGTCCCCGATGCAGTCGGATCCGACTAGAGGAACCCCGCAGGCGGCACGAAGACTTCAACAACTGGCCCGGGGACTGCCGTAGTCGCACCCGGCCCGGGGACTGCCGTAGTCGCACCCGGCCCGGGGACTTCAGAACCCGGCCCGGGGACTGCAGCGGTCGGCCCGGGGACTGCAACAACGCAAGAAGCGGTGGCCGACTCCAATTCCACGCCTCCCGACCCACCCACCCGAGTCATGGTGGCTGCACTAACAGAAGAAGAAGTCACAGCTCCATCTTGGGCCCAGCCCATCCTCAGATTCCTAGTCAGCAGAGAGCTGCCGGCTGATGAGATCTCAGCAAGACTAGTGCAACGACGAGCCAGAGCATATGCAATAATCAACAGAGAGCTTGTCAAGCGCAGCGTCACTGGAGTCTTCCAGCGTTGTGTCGAGCCAGAAAAAGGACTGACAATCCTCAAGGATATCCACCAAGGCGAATGCGGCCACCACGCAGCTTCAAGATCACTCGTGGCCAAAGCTTTTCGCCATGGTTTCTTTTGGCCGATTGCTTTGGAAGATGCCAAAGAGATAGTCAAGAGCTACAGAGGATGCCAAGTTTTCAGTTCCAAGCAACACCTGCCAGCTTCTGCACTCAAGACCATTCCCCTCACCTGGCCCTTTGCCGTCTGGGGACCGGATATGGTGGGTCCTTTCAAGACAGCCCGCGGCGGCTTGACACATCTGCTTGTCGCCGTGGACAAGTTCACAAAGTGGATCAAAGCGAAGCCAATCAAGAAGCTGAACGGGCCGACTGCCGTAACATTCATCACCGACATCACTACTCGGTACGGCGTACCGCACAGCATCATCACCGACAACGGCACAAACTTTGCCAAAGGAGCACTGGCACGTTTCTGCGCGACGCGGGGTATCCGACTGGACTTAGCGTTCGTTGCCCACCCGCAGTCAAACGGCCAGGTCGAGCGAGCAAATGGACTCATCCTCTCCGGCATCAAGCCCCGACTGGTTGTACCACTGGAGCGATCGGCCGGCTGCTGGCTCGATGAGCTGCCGGCTGTCCTATGGAGTCTGCGTACTACCCCCAACAAGTCGACCAGCTTCACTCCGTTCTTCCTTGTATATGGTGCCGAGGCTGTCATCCCAACCGACATCGAGTTCGACTCGCCTCGGGTCACCATGTAGACGGAGGCGGAGGCCAAGGAAGCAAGAGAAGACGGCGTCGACCTACTAGAAGAAGGCCGGCTGTTAGCACTCAGCCGGTCCGCCATCTACCAGCAAGGGTTGCGCCGCTACCACAACCGCAAGGTCAAGCCAAGATCCTTCCAAGAGGGCGACCTTGTGCTTCGGCTGATCCAGCGAACAGCCGGCCAGCACAAGCTCTCGGCCCCTTGGGAAGGCCCCTTCGTCATCAGCAAGGCACTAGGCAACGACTCCTACTACTTGATCAACGCGCAAAAACCAAGAGCACACAAGAGGGATGACTCCGGCAAGGAGTCGGAGCGACCATGGAACGCGAACCTCCTGAGAAGATTTTACAGTTGAAAGCAGTATGTATCATGCTACCCTTTTGTATTAAGTACGAAACAACAGGCCCCCCGAACAGTACTCGGGGACTGCCTTCATTTATCTATGAGTGACGAGTGTCATATCCATAAATGTATTATTACATTTGATTTCTTGTCTGGCACCGGGTTCGACTAGTCGGCCCGGGGACTGGCCGCCTTAAGCTATATTAAAAGTTCTACCTAAAGTCAGACAAGTAGTGTGCCGGCTCCCGAGTCCTCTCTTGTTGAAAGTCGCAGCTCGAAGAACTGACTGTCCGACTAGCAAGAGACAAGGCAGAAAGGACGCCCACACGAAAAACGGCTAAGGACTAATGAACTCATATAGCGAAAAGACGGCCTCCAACCACGCTTGCCGGCTGTCAGAACAGCCGGCTGGCCGGCTTCCCAAACACTTAGCTATAATCCAACAAAGCTAGAGTACTTGCCCTCCCAATTGGCCAAGCATTTCTCCAGCCACAGATTGCAGAGCAACTGTCTGACTGGGGAGGCGGCAACCAAGGGAGGGCGGCAAAGGAAATAGCAGAAGGATGAAAAGCAAAGAACGAGGAAAAGCCAAACACATGCATAGTCATATACACATATAAAGCCCCCAACAGGCCGGCAATCGACATAGTTCGAATACACCCCCAGTGGGTGGAATTGTGTAAACTTAACAGAATATTGTTCCAAAAGTGACAAGACAGGAAAACAAAAGATAGCAGACTAGACTAAAGGCGCGGTGCGGGAGCCGGGTTGGTCGGTGGAGACGGCGTCACCGGCTGAAGGAGTGGCCGGCTGGCGGGTCTCGGCTTGGTCACCACCGGTGGCAGGCGACGCACCCGCGCGTGACGTGGTGCTGGAGGCGCGGTCAGGCTGAGGCTGGCCGGCCACTCCACCATCCGGCCCGGCGTCTTCACCCTCCTCCTCCTCCTCTTCGCCCTCGTCGCTGGAGTTGATCTCCTCCGCCGAGTCTTCACCGTCTGCCGGGTTCAGCCCGAACCACTCCTCCGGCTGGGCAACACCGTTGTCATCTATCTCAGGGGCGAAGGCGCTGGTGTCGGTGTAGTCGGCGATCGCCGAAGCCCGCCGGATGATAGCCGGCCGCGCCGGCTCCAGCTCCGTGTCGGCCTGCTGCCGCCAGGTAGCTAGCTGATCCAGACTCAGGCCAGGATACCAGGCCTTGACGAACTCCAGCGCCCGCCTGGCGCCGGACCGAGCCGCCGAAGCCTTCCAGGCTTCAAAGCGGCCGACTGCCTCCTCCAGCCAGTCGGCAGTCCGACTGGGGGTGCGGGGAACCACTTCGCCGGGCCAGAGGGCGGCCAATACTTGCGCCCCGGCATGTTGAAGCCGGCAGAGCAGTCGGTGAGCCGGCTGGAGACGGGCCTGGATCGCCAAGAGCTGCTCCTCCAGCGAAAGGCCATCGTTTGGTGCAATCTCGGCGCCAGCGTGCCTTCGTGCTTGGCGGCGGGCCTCGATGATCTGGTTGGCGGCGGTAGAATAGCCAGGGAAGTACTCTGTGCAAGAAAGAAAGAGAAAGAAGAGAAAACCCCAAGTCAGAAAACAAGCCAAAAGTGGCAGGCGGCAAGAAAGGACGAAGAAGCAGGCGGCTTACCGTCAACCAAATCTTCGATCTGGCCATAGCCATTGATCAGCGTCTGCTTTGCTTCGGCCCAGCCAGCCGCCTCTGTCTCGTACTCGGCCTGGAGGGCGGCTTCGCTGTCTTGCACCGCCTTCAGAGCCGCCTTGTGGCTCTCTTCCTGGTCGACCAACCTCTTGGCCAGGCGGTCACGTTCCTGCACCAAGGCGGCAAACTCGGCCTCCTTGGCACGAAGGGCAGCCTGAGAACCTCCCAGCTGCGCCCTCAGACTGGCGTTGGCCGCTGCAAGGACGGCAGAAAAAGAAGAAGCAATAAGAGGAAGTCATCAAGGAAGATCTGACCCGACTGCTCAGCAGTCGGCCCGAATCTCGGGGACTACACCCAGTGGGTGCGCTGACGCGCCCCCACGTGAGATAAAGGACGAAGCACTTACCTCGGCTCTCAGTTAGGTCGGCGGTTTTCTGGGTCAGCTCCCGAGCCTGGGAGTTGAAGGCAGCCGCGCGAAGATTGTGGTAGTCCTGCAAGACAGGCAGAAGATCGAAGTAAGAACAAGAATAGCAAAGCTAAATCCACTAAGAAGTTCCAAGCCGCCTGCTCAGCAGCCGACTCGGAACTCGGGGACTACACCCAGTGGGTGCGCTGACGCGCCCCCACGGAAGAAACCAAGATCAAGAAGAAGCAAGATAAGATGACTAACCCGGATGGCCGCCCGCGTCGCAAGGAATTCGTCGGTGTATCGCCTCAGCGCCGTAGCCTGGGCCTGGAGCCGGGTCCGGACGTCATGCGCGGCCACGTTCATCACGGCCGTCCCTCTGCCCGGCGTCCACCCCGAGGTGGCGCTGGCCACCTCCACATCCTGGGCCGACGAGCTGGAGCCCGCGGCCGGCTGCGGCTCCGACGCAGCCTTCTGTGGCTCTGACGCAGCCTTCCCCGCGCGCCGGCTCGGCGGCGTCTGGACCGCCAGCTTAGTCCTCGCGGCCGGCTCGCCCCCCGCCGACTGCGCAGGCGGCAGATCAGGCCGGCCGCCTTGAGCCGCCCCAGTCGGCGGGGTCGGAACCGCCGCCCTCTCCAGGATGACAACGTCGTCATCCCTCTCCAGCCCCGGCTGGTCACCGCCGGCTTCTTCTGGCGGGGGCTTCGGGGCCCCAGGTGCCGCGACGCGCAGTGGGGTGACCAACAAGGCCCCCTCCGCCATCGCCGCAGTCGCAACCTCTGCTTGGGCCTTGGCTGCGGCGTCAGCGCGCGCCCTCGCCGCCTCCTCCTCCTGCGCCGCCTTGGCGGCGGCCGCCCTCAACGCCTCCGCCTCCCGCGCCTCTCGCTCCTCTCGCACCTCCCGCGCGTTCCACTCCGTCGCCGCCTGAAGATCGGCTCGGGGGTCCACGCGGCGGGTAGTGCTCCCGGATCCTCCCGGCGACCCAACGACGGAGGCGGCAGCAGCCCGCTCGAGCGACAATGGAGCTCTGGTTGTTTGGAGAAAAAGACAAGGATTCAGGGGCTACCAGAGAAAAGAAAAAAGAGTACACAAAGGAGTATGTACTTACGCCGACACCGTCTACGGTTGCTTCACCGCCTTGCGAAAGCGGGCCGCCTTCGCGGCCGCCTCCTCCCGCCTAGTCGCAGCTGCCCCGCCTCTGGGCTTCTTCGGCCGACTGCCGAACAAGCTCGGCGCGGCGTGACGCTTTTGCCCGCCGCCCCGAGCAGGCGGCGCGGCGGAGGAACCAGCGCCGTGGCCAGGCGCCGGCTGGCGGCGTGGGACGACTTCAGCCTCGTCATCGTCCGGCCAGTCGTCGAAGCTGACTCCAAGCCCGGAGCCACCTGCCTCGCCGCCGGCTTGGCCACCGCCCGCCTCGGTGTTTTCATCCATAGCGGCCGCCCCCAAGTCGGGGTCCTCCAGACCGTGCTCCGTCCGGTCGGGGACGAATCGGCGCTCCGCGTCCGACCCGCCTGCAGGCCGAAGAAGAGGATTCTGTCGAGACAAGCCGACTGGTCAGACTCGGCCAAAAGGAACTCGGCAATAAAACTGAGAGAAGGAAAAGAGAAAAAGAGGACATACCATGGGCGGCGGATGAGCTCGGCAATATGGCTCCTTGCCGAACTGCCACTCTGCGGAGAGTTTGCAGTTCGCAAGGTAGTTCACCATATGGGCCACCTCGTCACGCGGCATGTCTTTGGTGCACATCCGACTCGGATCGAGCTGGCCGCTCATCTGATAGATCATATGAGGGCGGCTCTGGAGCGGGAGCACCCGGCGCGTGACAAAGGCGGCCAGCAGGTCGGGCCCCGACAAGCCCTCCGACTGGATCATCACCCGCAGTCGGGCGACAGCTGCGGCTCCAGCCGGCGTCAGCGTCACGGCCCGATAGGACCACTGGGGCTGCCTGCCCGCCGGTGGGCCGGCTACGTAAGCCAGCAGATTGACGTAGTCGCCCTGCGGGGCGACGTTCTTCACGTAGAAGTATGACTTTTGCCATAGCTTTACCGACTGGATCAGCGTGATGACAGGGAAGGGGTTGTCGGCAGCCACCCTCCGCATAGCGATGAAGGCGCCACTCTGAGCCGGCACGCCTTGCATGCGCGTGCCCAGCTTGGACTGGAAGAACTCCCCCCAGAGCTCGAGGGTAGGGAGGACGCCGAGGTAGCCTTCGCACAAGGTGACGAAGGCGAACAGCAGCACCACCGTGTTCGGGGTGAGGTGGTGCGGCTGGACTTGGTAGAACTCGAGCCAAGAGCGGAAGAAGGCGCTCGCGGGCAAGCTGATGCCGCGCAAGAAATGCGAGCGGAAGACTACCCGCTCGCCTTCCCGCGGCTCCGGCGTAATCTCCTTCACCGACGCGAGACGGACCTCCACCTTGTCCGCGCCGGGCAGCCGCCGCGTCTTGCGGAGGAATTCGACGTGATCCTCATGGACGTTGGAGTCGTCCCAATCCCCGCCGTGCTGCATCGTGGCGTGGGGCTGGCGAGAACGAGCGCGGCGGCAGAGGATCGAGTGGTGGAACAGCGCGGCGGCGAGGCGCTGTTGCAAGAAAGGGCAGGAGGAAGAAGATGGTGGAAAGAGGAGGGGCGTGCGAGAGCCTGCCGCTCTCCCCCTCCCCCTACTTATAGCTTCGCACGGTGAAGCCGAGAAGGCAGGGCGTGGGGCGAGACGTGGGATTAACTGCACCCACTCCCCCACGCCTCGCGATTATTACGCCCTAAAGGCGTGCCGAAACCGCCGCAGGAAGACGTACGGGCGGCTTCGGGCCGCAGAGAATCCACGCCTGGGCCCGGGCGTATGCGTGGCGGGCCCCCGGCCTACGGCGACGTCCCGTCGCGCGCGTGGGCTCACAGGCTTTTTAGCCAAGGGATGCCACGTGGTTCGCAGGCGGCAAGTGGCCGGCCCGCGGCCCAGTGCGCGCTCAGGGAGGCTCCCGTCCGCCGACTCCAAAGTTTTTCACCAAGACGGCGCACCCGACCAGAGTCGGTTCTCAGCTGCCAGCTCGTCAAGAGAGGAAGCTGACCGAGTTTCTCGACTCCCACCCAACCTCGAAGCTCAATCAGCTTCGGGGACTACTGTCGGAGTAAATGGCCACGGGTAGCCTAACCGACTACCCATGGTTCTTCAAAAATTATCAGGCCGATTGTGTTGGAAATATGCAATAGAGGCAATAATAAATGGTTATTATTATATTTCTTTGTTCATGATAATTGTCTATTGTTCATGCTATAATTGTATTGTCCGGAAATCGTAATACATGTGTGAATACATAGACCACAACGTGTCCCTAGTAAGCCTCTAGTTGACTAGCTCGTTGATCAACAGATAGTCATGGTTTCCTGACTATGGACATTGGATGTCATTGATAACGGGATCACATCATTAGGAGAATGATGTGATGGACAAGACCCAATCTTAAGCATAGCATAAAAGATCGTGTAGTTTCGTTTGCTAGAGCTTTTCCAATGTCAAGTATCTTTTCCTTAGACCATGAGATCGTGCAACTCCCGGATACCGTAGGAGTGCTTTGGGTGTGCCAAACGTCACAACGTAACTGGGTGACTATAAAGGTGCACTACAGGTATCTCCGAAAGTGTCTGTTGGGTTGGCACGGATCGAGACTGGGATTTGTCACTCCGTGTGACGGAGAGGTATCTCTGGGCCCACTCGGTAATGCATCATCATAATGAGCTCAATGTGACTAAGGCGTTAGTCACGGGATCATGCATTGCGGTACGAGTAAAGAGACTTGCCGGTAACGAGATTGAACAAGGTATTGGGATACCGACGATCGAATCTCGGGCAAGTAACATACCGATTGACAAAGGGAATTGCATACGGATTGATTGAATCCTCGACACCATGATTCATCCGATGAGATCATCGTGGAACATGTGGGAGCCAACATGGGTATCCAGATCCCGCTGTTGGTTATTGACCGGAGAGGCGTCTCGGTCATGTCTGCATGTCTCCCGAACCCGTAGGGTCTACACACTTAAGGTTCGGTGACGCTAGGGTTGTAGAGATATATGTATGCGGAAACCCGAAAGTTGTTCGGAGTCCCGGATGAGATCCCGGACGTCACGAGAGGTTCCGCAATGGTTCGGAGGTGAAGAATTATATATAGGAAGTCAAGTTTCGGCCACCGGGAAAGTTTCGGGGGTTACCGGTATTGTACCGGGACCACCGGAAGGGTCCCGGGGGTCCACCGGGTGGGGCCACCTATCCCGGAGGGCCCCGTGGGCTGAAAGTGGAAGGGAACCAGCCCTTAGTGGGCTGGGGCGCCCCCTTGGGCCTCCCCCCATGCGCCTAGGGTTGGGAACCCTAGGGTGGGGGAGTTCCCCCTTGCCTTGGGGGGCAAGGCAACCCCTTCCCCCCTTTGGCCGCCGCCCCCCCCCCCTTTGGATCTCATCTCCAGGGCTGGCGCCCCCCAGGGGGCCTATATAAAGGGGGGGAGGGAGGGCAGCAATACACAGCCTTGGGCGCCTCCCTCCTCCCCTGCAACACCTCTCTCTCTCTCGCAGAAGCTCGGCGTAGCCCTGCCGGAGACCCGCTACATCCACCACCACGCCGTCGTGCTGTTGGATCTCCATCAACCTCTCCTTCCCCCTTGCTGGATCAAGAAGGAGGAGACGTCGCTGCACCGTACGTGTGTTGAACGCGGAGGTGCCGTCCGTTCGGCACTCGGTCATCGGTGATTTGGATCACGGCGAGTACGACTCCGTCATCCACGTTCATTGGAACGCTTCCGCTCGCGATCTACAAGGGTATGTAGATGCACTCCTTTCCCCTCGTTGCTAGTAGACTCTATAGATGCATCTTGGTGAGCGTAGGAAAATTTTAAATTATGCTACGATTCCCAACAGTGGCATCATGAGCCAGGCCTATGCGTAGTTACTATGCACGAGTAGAACACAAAGAAGTTGTGGGCGTTGAGTTTGCCAATTCTTCTTGCCGCTACTAGTCTTTTCTTGTTTCGGCGGCATTGTAGGATGAAGCGGCCCGGACCGACCTTACACGTACGCTTACGTGAGACAGGTTCCACCGACTGACATGCACTAGTTGCATAAGGTGGCTAGCGGGTGTCTGTTTCTCCTACGTTAGTCGGAACGGATTCGATGAAAAGGGTCCTTATGAAGGGTAAATAGAAATTGGCAAATCACGTTGTGGTCATACGTAGGTAAGAAACGTTCTTGCTAGAAACCTACAAACCACGTAAAAACTTGCAACAACAATTAGAGGACGTCTAACTTGTTTTTGCAGCAAGTGCTATGTGATGTGATATGGCCAGAAGATGTGATGAATGATATATGTGATGTATGAGATTGATCATATTCTTGTAATAGGAATCACGACTTGCATGTCGATGAGTATGACAACTGGCAGGAGCCATAGGAGTTGTCTTTATTATTTTGCATGACCTGCGTGTCATTGAATAACGCCATGTAAATTACTTTACTTTGTTGCTAAATGGTTAGCCATAGAAGTAGAAGTAATCGTTGGCGTGACGACTTCATGAAGACACAATGATGGAGATCATGGTGTCATGCCGGTGATGAAGATGATCATGGTGCCCCGAAGATGGAGATCAAAGGAGCATGATGATATTGGCCATATCATGTCACTATTTGATTGCATGTGATGTTTATCATGTTTTTGCATCTTATTTGCTTAGAATGACGGTAGTAAGTAAGATGATCCCTTATAATAATTTCAAGAAAGTTTTCACCCTAACTGTGCACCGTTGCGAAGGTTCGTTGTTTCGAAGCACCACGTGATGATCGGGTGTGATAGATTCTAACGTTCGAATACAACGGGTGTTGACGAGCCTAGCATGTACAGACATGGCCTCGGAACACACGCAATACACTTAGGTTGACTTGACGAGCCTAGCATGTATAGACATGGCCTCGGAACACGGAGGACCAAAAGGTCGAGCATGAGTCGTATAGAAGATACGATCAACATGGAGATGTTCACCGATCTTGACTAGTCCGTCTCACGTGATGATCGGACACGGCCTAGTTAAACTCGGATCATGTTTCACTTCGATGACGAGAGGGATGTCTATCTGAGTGGGAGTTCATTAAATAATTTGATTAGATGAACTTAATTATCATGAACTTAGTCTAAAATCTTTACACTATGACTTGTAGATCAAATGGCCAACGTTGTCCTCAATTTCAACGCGTTCCTAGAGAAAACCAAGCTGAAAGATGATGGCAACAACTATACGGACTGGGTCCGGAACCTGAGGCTCATCCTCATTGTAGCCAAGAAAGATTATGTCTTAGAAGCACCGCTAGGTGAAGCACCAATCCCAGAGAACCAAGACGTTATGAACGCTTGGCAATCACGTGCTGATGATTACTCCCTCGTTCAGTGCGGCATGCTTTACAGCCTAGAACCGGGTCTCCAAAAGCGTTTTGAGAAACATGGAGCATATGAGATGTTCGAGGAGCTGAAATTAGTTTTTCAAGCTCATGCCCGGGTCGAGAGATATGATGTCTCCGACAAGTTCTTCAGCTGTAAAATGGAGGAGAATAGTTCTGTTAGTGAGCACATACTCAGAATGTCTGGGTTGCATAATCGCTTGTCTCAGCTGGGAGTTAATCTCCCGGATGACGCGGTCATTGACAGAATCCTCCAGTCGCTTCCACCAAGCTACAAGAGCTTTGTGATGAACTTCAATATGCAGGGGATGGAAAAGACCATTCCTGAGGTATATTCAATGCTGAAATCAGCTGAGGTAGAGATCAGAAAAGAACATCAAGTGTTGATGGTGAATAAAACCACTAAGTTCAAGAAGGGCAAGGGTAAGAAGAACTTCAAGAAGGACGGCAAGGGAGTTGCCGCGCCCGGTAAACCAGTTATCGGGAAGAAGTCAAAGAATGGACCCAAGCCCGAGACTGAGTGCTTTTATTGCAAGGGAAGTGGTCACTGGAAGCGGAACTGCCCCAAATACTTAGCGGACAAGAAGAAGGCCGGCAACACCAAAGGTATATGTGATATACATGTAATTGATGTGTACCTTACCAGTACTCGTAGTAGCTCCTGGGTATTTGATACCGGTGCGGTTGCTCATATTTGTAACTCAAAACAGGAACTACGGAATAAACGGAGACTGGCGAAGGACGAGGTAACGATGCGCGTCGGGAATGGTTCCAAGGTCGATGTGATCGCCCTTGGCACGCTACCTCTGCATCTACCCACGGGATTAGTTTTAAACCTCAATAATTGTTATTTAGTGCCAGCTTTGAGCATGAACATTGTATCTGGATCTCATTTAATTCGAGATGGCTACTCATTTAAATCCGAGAATAATGGTTGTTCTATTTATTTGAGAGATATGTTTTATGGTCATGCCCCGCTGGTCAATGGTTTATTTTTGATGAATCTCGAACGTGATGTTACACATGTTCATAGTGTGAATACCAAAAGATGTAAAGTTGATAACGATAGTCCCACATACTTGTGGCACTGCCGCCTTGGTCACATTGGTGTCAAGCGCATGAAGAAGCTCCATGCAGATGGACTTTTGGAGTCTCTTGATTACGAATCATTTGACACGTGCGAACCATGCCTCATGGGTAAGATGACCAAGACTCCATTCTCCGGAACAATGGAGCGAGCAACCAACTTATTGGAAATCATACATACCGATGTGTGCGGTCCAATGAGTGTTGAGGCTCGCGGAGGATATCGTTATGTTCTCACTCTCACTGATGATTTAAGTTGATATGGGTATGTCTACCTAATGAAACACAAGTCTGAAACCTTTGAAAAGTTCAAGGAATTTCAGAGTGAAGTTGAGAATCAACGTGACAGAAAAATAAAATTCTTACGATCAGATCGTGGTGGAGAATATTTAAGTCACGAGTTTGGTGCACACTTAAGGAAATGTGGAATAGTTTCACAACTCACGCCGCCTGGAACACCTCAGAGAAATGGTGTGTCCGAACGTCGTAATCGCACTCTATTGGATATGGTGCGATCTATGATGTCTCTTACCGATTTACCGCTCTGATTTTGGGGTTATGCTTTAGAGACTGCCGCATTCACTTTAAATAGGGCACCGTCGAAATCCGTTGAGACGACACCGTATGAATTATGGTTTGGGAAGAAACCTAAGCTGTCGTTTCTAAAAGTTTGGGGATGCGATGCTTATGTCAAGAAACTTCAACCTGAAAAGCTCGAACCCAAATCGGAAAAATGCGTCTTCATAGGATACCCTAAGGAAACTATTGGGTATACCTTCTACCTCAGATCCGAAGGCAAGATCTTCGTTGCCAAGAACGGGTCCTTTCTGGAGAAGGAGTTTCTCTCGAAAGAATTGAGTGGGAGGAAAGTGGAACTTGATGAGGTGATAGTCACCCCTTCCGAACCGGTAAGTAGCGCAGCGCGGGAAAATGTTCCTGTGGTGCCTACACCGACTGGGGAGGAAGTTAATGATGATGATCATGAAGCTTCGGATCAAGTTACTGAACTTCGTAGGTCCACAAGGACACGTTCCGCACCAGAGTGGTACGGCAACCCTGTCCTGGAAATCATGTTGTTAGACAACGGTGAACCTTCGAACTATGAAGAAGCGATGGCGGGCCCGGATTCCGACAAATGGCTAGAAGCCATGAAATCCGAGATAGAATTCATGTATGAAAACAAAGTATGGACTTTGACTGACTTGCCCGATGATCGGCGAGCCATAGAAAACAAATGGATCTTTAAGAAGAAGACGGACGCGGATTTTAATGTGACCATCTACAAAGCTCGACTTGTCGCTAAGGGTTATCGACAAGTTCAAGGGGTTGACTACGATGAGACTTTCTCACCCGTAGCGAAGCTGAAGTCCGTCCGAATCATGTTAGCAATTGCCGCATACTATGATTATGAGATTTGGCAGATGGACGTCAAAACGGCATTCCTTAACGGCTACCTTAAGGAAGAGTTGTATATGATGCAGCCGGAAGGTATTGTCGTTCCTAAGAATGCTAACAAAGTATGCAAGCTCCAGCGCTCAATCTATGGGCTGGTGCAAGCATCTCGGAGTTGGAACATTCGCTTTGATGAGATGATCAAAGCGTTTGGGTTTACACAAACTTATGGAGAAGCCTGTGTTTACAAGAAAGTGAGTGGGAGCTCTGTAGCATTTCTCATACTATATGTGGATGACATACTATTGATGGGAAATGATATAGAATTCTTGGAAAGTATAAAGGCCTATTTGAATAAGTGTTTTTCAATGAAGGACCTTGGAGAAGCTGCTTATATATTAGGCATCAAGATCTATAGAGATAGATCAAGACGCCTCATTGGTCTTTCACAGAGTACATACCTTGACAAGATATTGAAGAAGTTCAATATGGATCAGTCCAAGAAGGGGTTCTTGCCTGTATTGCAAGGTGTGCAATTGAGCACGGCTCAATGCCCGACCACGGCAGAAGATATAGAAGAGATGAGTGTCATCCCCTATGCCTCGGCCATAGGGTCTATTATGTATGCCATGCTGTGTACCAGACCTGATGTAAACCTTGCCGTAAGTTTGGTAGGAAGGTACCAAAGTAATCCCGGCAAGGAACACTGGACAGCGGTCAAGAATATCCTGAAGTACCTGAAGAGGACTAAGGATATGTTTCTCGTTTATGGAGCTGATGAAGAGCTCGTCGTAAAGGGTTACGTCGACGCTAGCTTCGACACAGATCTGGATGACTCAAAGTCACAGACCGGATACGTGTATATATTGAATGGAGGAGCAGTAAGCTGGTGCAGTTGCAAGCAAAGCGTCGTGGCGGGATCTACATGTGAAGCGGAGTACATGGCAGCCTCGGAGGCAGCACAGGAAGCAGTCTGGATGAAGGAGTTCATTACCGACCTAGGGGTGATTCCCAATGCGTCGGGCCCGATGACTCTCTTCTGTGACAACACTGGAGCTATTGCCCTTGCGAAGGAGCCCAGGTTTCACAGGAAGACCAGGCATATCAAGCGTCGCTTCAACTCCATTCGTGAAAGTGTTCAAAATGGAGACATAGATATTTGTAAAGTACATACGGACCTGAATGTAGCAGATCCGTTGACTAAACCTCTCCCTAGGGCAAAACATGATCAACACCAGGACGCAATGGGTGTTCGATTCATCACAATGTAACTAGATTATTGACTCTAGTGCAAGTGGGAGACTGTTGGAAATATGCCCTAGAGGCAATAATAAATGGTTATTATTCTATTTCTTTGTTCATGATAATTGTCTATTGTTCATGCTATAATTGTATTGTCCGGAAATCGTAATACATGTGTGAATACATAGACCACAACGTGTCCCTAGTAAGCCTCTAGTTGACTAGCTCGTTGATCAACAGATAGTCATGGTTTCCTGACTATGGACATTGGATGTCATTGATAATGGGATCACATCATTAGGAGAATGATGTGATGGACAAGACCCAATCTTAAGCATAGCATAAAAGATCGTGTAGTTTCGTTTGCTAGAGCTTTTCCAATGTCAAGTATCTTTTCCTTAGACCATGAGATCGTGCAACTCCCGGATACCGTAGGAGTGCTTTGGGTGTGCCAAACGTCACAACGTAACTGGGTGACTATAAAGGTGCACTACGGGTATCTCCGAAAGTGTCTGTTGGGTTGGCACGGATTGAGACTGGGATTTGTCACTCCGTGTGACGGAGAGGTATCTCTGGGCCCACTCGGTAATGCATCATCATAATGAGCTCAATGTGACTAAGGCGTTAGTCACGGGATCATGCATTGCGGTACGAGTAAAGAGACTTGCTGGTAACGAGATTGAACAAGGTATTGGGATACCGACGATCGAATCTCGGGCAAGTAACATACCGATTGACAAAGGGAATTGCATACGGATTGATTGAATCCTCGACACCGTGGTTCATCCGATGAGATCATCGTGGAACATGTGGGAGCCAACATGGGTATCCAGATCCCGCTGTTGGTTATTGACCGGAGAGGCGTCTCGGTCATGTCTGCATGTCTCCCGAACCCGTAGGGTCTACACACTTAAGGTTCGGTGACGCTAGGGTTGTAGAGATATATGTATGCGGAAACCCGAAAGTTTTTCGGAGTCCCGGATGAGATCCCGGACGTCACGAGAGGTTCCGGAATGGTCCGGAGGTGAAGAATTATATATAGGAAGTCAAGTTTCGGCCACCGGGAAAGTTTCGGGGGTTACCGGTATTGTACCGGGACCACCGGAAGGGTCCCGGGGGTCCACTGGGTGGGGCCACCTATCCCGGAGGGCCCCGTGGGCTGAAAGTGGAAGGGAACCAGCCCTTAGTGGGCTGGGGCGCCCCCCTTGGGCCTCCCCCCATGCGCCTAGGGTTGGGAACCCTAGGGTGGGGGAGTTCCCCCTTGCCTTGGGGGGCAAGGCAACCCCTTCCCCCCTTTGGCCGCCGCCCCCCTTTGGATCTCATCTCCAGGGCCGGCGCCCCCCCAGGGGGCCTATATAAAGGGGGGAGGGAGGGCAGCAATACACAGCCTTGGGCGCCTCCCTCCTCCCCTGCAACACCTCTCTCTCTCGCAGAAGCTCGGCGTAGCCCTGCCGGAGACCCGCTACATCCACCACCACGCCGTCGTGCTGTTGGATCTCCATCAACCTCTCCTTCCCCCTTGCTGGATCAAGAAGGAGGAGACGTCGCTGCACCGTACGTGTGTTGAACCCGGAGGTGCCGTCCGTTCGGCACTCGGTCATCGGTGATTTGGATCACGGTGAGTACGACTCCGTCATCCACGTTCATTGGAACGCTTCCGCTCGCGATCTACAAGGGTATGTAGATGCACTCCTTTCCCCTCGTTGCTAGTAGACTCAGCAGATGCATCTTGGTGAGCGTAGGAAAATTTTAAATTATGCTACGATTCCCAACAGATTGAGCCTTGAAGCGTTCGAAGCATTGGGCCGACTTCCCCTGGCCGACTACCCCAGGGGCCGACTCTCCAAAGGCGACCCGGCCTTGGTAACCTCCCCCAAGATAGTTGCGAGATGGCCGACTCCAGGAAGCCGGCGCCAAAAGGACCGACTTCCAAGAGCCAGCCATGAAGCGCGCTGACTCCAAGAAGCCGGCCAAGACCGCACCCACCAAAACTGCGCTGTAACACCCTGAGAATCATGCTACAGTAACCCCCTGTGATTAAGCTAATCATGTGCTAAACAGGGCTTGATCACATTTGGATCACCTTCCTTTTCAAACTCCTAGTTCAAACTTCAAATATAATTAAAGTGGAAAATAAAAGTTTTCAAAAATTCAAACAAAAATGTCCAGTGGATTCTAAATAATACACTGGTAATTATGGTGGAGAAAACACATTTTTATAAAATGTCTAAATACTTTTAAATGAAATAAAACAGAAAAGGAAATAAACAAATAAAAAGAAAACAGAAAACAGAAACAGTCAGAGAAAAAAAAAGAAAAAAAAGAAAGGG
>NC_057805.1:423508396-423510624 GCF_018294505.1 Triticum aestivum | reverse complement strand
GACCACCAAAGTCTGAAGTATCTGTTTACTCAGCCAGATCTGAACCTCCGTCAACAGAGATGGATGGAGCTTGTTGCAGACTTTGACTTGGGTATCTCCTATACGCCAGGCAAGGCTAATGTAATGGCTGATGCCTTGAGCCGCAAGTCTTACTGCAACCACCTCCAGGTTCATAAAGTTCAGCCCTCGCTTGTTGAAGAATTCAGGAAGCTGAACCTCCATATTGTTCCTCCGGGTGCACTCGCTCCCCCTCCTAAAGAATTTGGCAAGGTGAACCTCCACGTTGTTACCCAGGGTTCCCTCAATACCCTAGTTGCTAAACCAGATCTCGAGGACAGCATCAAAAGGCTACAGAGGTATGACTCTGAAGCCCACAAGATTAAGCGCTACCTCGCAGAAGGAAAGCCCTCATTCTTCACCATTTCTGAAGATGGCACCCTATACTTCAAGGGCCGCCTAGTGGTGCCATGTGCAAAGAAAAACCTGGATATGACACAGGAAGTTATGAAAGAAGCTCATGATACGCCTCTGTGTATCCATCCTGGTAGTACAAAGATGTATCAAGATATCCGTCAGAGATTCTGGTGGACTAATATGAAGCAAGACATTGCTCGTTATGTTGCTGAGTGTGACGTTTGCCGTCGTATCAAAGCAGAACATCAAAGGCCTGCTGGAACTCTGCAACCTATCTCTATTCCTGAATGGAAATGGGACCATGTTGAGATGGACTTCGTCACTGGATTTCCCAAATCGCAGAAAGGTAATGATGCTATTCTTGTCGTCATTGACCGGCTTTCCAAAGTTGCACATTTCCTGGCAGTCAAAGAAACGATCACTGCTAGCCAGTTGGCAACGCTCTATATGTCCAGGATTGTTTCACTCCACGGTATTCCATTGGTTATCAATTCAGACCGTGGCAGCTTATTCACTTCAAGATTCTGGGCAAGTTTCCAAGAAGCTATGGGCACTCATCTGTCATTTAGTACTGCGTTTCATCCTCAATCGCAAGGACAAGTTGAACGCGTCAATCAAGTTCTCGAAGACATGCTTCGAGCTTGCGTTATTTCCTTCGGCAAGAAATGGGAGGAATCTCTCCCGTATGCTGAGTTCTCTTATAATAATAGCTATCAAGCTAGTCTGAAGATGGCCCCCTTCGAAGTGTTATATGGACGAAAGTGCCGAACCCCCCTGAACTGGTCAGAAACTGGGGAACGTCCACTCTTCGGTCCGGATATTATCCAAGATGCCGAAGAACAAGTCCGCATTATTCGCGAGAATCTCAAGACTGCTCAGTCACGTCAGAAGAGTCAGTATGACCGTCATCATAAAGACATGGTCTATCAACCTGGCGAAAAGGCTTATCTTCGAGTCACACCTATGAAGGGTGCTCACCGCTTCGGGATCAAGGGCAAACTAGCTCCTCGCTATATTGGCCCATTCACTATTCTCGAAAGGCGTGGAAAAGTGGCATACCAACTGGAGCTACCGCCGAACCTTTCTCAGGTTCACGATGTGTTCCATGTGTCACAGCTCCGCCGTTGCTTCAAGGATCCAATCCGAGCTGTGGATCACGAAGTGCTCGAATTGCAGCAAGACCTCTCCTATAAGGAGCAACCGGTCCGCATTCTCGACCAAGCTGAACGCCGCACACGTCAGAAGGCGATCAAGTTTCTCAAAGTCCAGTGGTCACACCATTCTGAAGATGAGGCCACTTGGGAACGAGAGGATCGTCTGCGCGAAGAATACCCCGCACTATTTCCTTCTACCTCCTAAATCTCGGGACGAGATTTCTTGTAGTGGAGGAGATTTGTAACACCCTGAGAATCATGCTACAGTAACCCCCTGTGATTAAGCTAATCATGTGCTAAACACGGCTTGATCACATTTGGATCACCTTCCTTTTCAAACTCCTAGTTCAAACTTCAAATATAATTAAAGTGGAAAATAAAAGTTTTCAAAAATTCAAACAAAAATGTCCAGTGGGTTCTAAATAATACACTGGTAATTATGGTGGAGAAAACACATTTTTATAAAATGTCTAAATACTTTTAAATGAAATAAAACAGAAAAGGAAATAAACAAATAAAGAGAAAACAGAAAACAAAACAGTCAAAAGAAAAAAAAAGAGCAGGCCTCCCCCCCACTGGACCCGCGGCCCAAACCCCCCCGGCCCAAGCTGGGCCGCCACCCGCGCCCCGGCCCAGCCCACCTCCCCCCCGCGTCCCCTT